>NW_010973285.1:5217332-5276001 GCF_000737465.1 Haliaeetus leucocephalus
GAACTCAAAACATAGCACCGTACCAGCTACTAGGAAGACAGTTAACTCTATCCCAGCTGAAACCAGAACACCTGATAAGGTACCTAGACTAGGAAAAGGGTAGGGCAAACAGCATGATGTGAAGATGTTTAAAAGCCAGCTTTCCTGAGCCTCCCACTGTGCTGAATGTAAGCCCAGCACAAATGATCCCTAAAGTGCTAACATAGAATTAAACAAGAATACTAAAATCTCTGGAGAGTGTAGAAAGAAGGTGCTACACAATAGGTGTTGTCATATAATTACATTAGTTTCAAATTTCAGAGTATTTCCTAAATAAAGTGAACAGGTAAGTCACAGTCATACAGAGTGATCAGTTAGACCACACTTTGGGCATGTAGGAAACTTAGTTATCTCTTAAAATTCAGGCAAACTTAATCTGAATGTACTACCTGCATGAAAAAAGCATGTGGCTTCAGACAATGAACCCCTATGTTATTTCTATACCTATTTTCACTATAGTGAGGGGAAAAAAAAAATCTTATTTTTCTTCCTTTGGCAAACTGCAGAGTTGGTTAACTTCCTATAATTCAGTCAATTCAGTTTTAGGGTTTTGGTTTGGTTTGGATTTTTTTGTCTGAGCCATGTTGTTTAAATAAAACTACTTCTTAATTTCCTGTGTGGTTGCAGTCTCCCAGAAGAATGGTTTCCACTATTCTAACTTTAATTTCAAAACCAAACCCTTTGCATTTCATGACAGGAAGACAGGACATCATTACACCACAGTGCCACAGAGTAAAATCTGCAAAGCCAACAACCCTACAATCAAAGTTCAGCACAACAAATGGATCGACCACACGTGACATTTTATTATTGTGTACTTGAGAAAACAGAGTCCAAGACATCCCAGACATTTTATTTCAGCACCTTCACCCAGCTCCAGCGTCCTTCATTTGCCAAATGGCTTAAGAGCTGATTAAAAAAAACCATCTTGTATTCTAGTTCATTGCTGATTTGTGCCAACCCAATTCATTACAGACAAAACTTGATGGCTGTTTGGTTTCGCTATGAAATACTGTGATGATGCTTATGAATTGCCAGTTGGCCAAATCTCACCAAAGTGCTATTCAGCAACTTAAATTCATCTCAGCAGAGCCCCCTGTTACATGATCAAAACCACTGATCAACACAAGCCACTTTCTGCCTGTACTACAAAATGTCACTGGCATCTATAGTGATGTTAAAGGAACTCAAAAGATGTGACTCTTTAGGTACAGAAAGCTTCCCTAAGGCATAAAGCTGATGGAAAACTATAGGAAATGTTGATCTCTATTTAGCTGTATTCCCCATTTTATTCTTCAAGCTAACTCTTACCTCAAGAAAAGAATACATTAAGTACTTCATATTTTTGACAGACAAAATATTCCACTTCTGTGTTTATCTGTGCCTGCCCCCAACCTCTACCCATGTCTGCAGGAAGTAGGTCAATGCTATTGAAGTTCCACTGCATGGTGTCTGCTTACTACAATGCAACAGGAAATAATCAACATTAACACAATTATGTTCAATAACACAACTTGTTCAGGTGGAGCATGAATACTGTTTGCGCATTCAGACACATTCTTAAACAGCTTACAATAAAGCAGCTTTGGACTTTTAGTTGATCAACAAGCTTTTACTGTAGTCTTCCAGGGCCTTACGCTATCTGGACAAGAATCGTGACCTGGAGAGCAGGGAGAGTAAAGGAAAGAGCCCACCAGGGAGCCATGGCAGGATGACAACAAACGACACTTGTCTTACCTCCATAGAAAACAGGGAGCACAACTCTGGATCATAATGTTGGCAGGAGGTACAATTTAAGGCTGGGCCTGGTAAAGAGGGCTTAGTGGACAAAACCCATTTTCCCCAGGTTTAGACATTTAAAAGCTAAGAGAGGTTGAGTATCCTGAGATGGCACTTCATCTGACTGGTCTTAGGTGACTATCTATGAAGAAATGCATCAGGCACTATGGAAGCCCCTCAGGCATAATTTTTTTGCCTCGGTGTCATGTGAATGTGGCAGAATTTGCTGGTTCTCCCCCAGAGGACCCAGGCCACAGCATTCTCCAAAAGAATTACTACCTTCACTAGGTTTACTTGTAAAGCCTACCTCTAAATAAGGGAGAAATCTTTAGCAATCTTAATTCATCTCACAAAAATGACACACTCCAAAGAGTAACATATTAGTCAAGCAGCATGGATCTTTTGGATTAGACCTGAAAGCAAGCTTTTTACTTCATGTGAAAATTAAGAGCTCCTGGTCCTTGGTCCTATATCTCTTGCAGGGATGCAACATGATCCCTCAAAGAATAAGCAACGACACAGCTTATGAATTTCAGTTAGCTCTATTCCAGATAAATTCTAGGAAAAAAAAACTTGATGAAAGCTTTTTTTTTTAATAAAGGATTAATTTAAATATAAAACAATTCTTTAAAAAAATATACATACTCATGCTATGTATTTTTAATATAGTTTTCCAAACTGCTTTTCTCTGCTTTGTCAAACTTTAGTTTTTAAATATGCATTCTTTCAAGAAGTGGGCAGAGGTAATCCATTTGGCCGAATCCTATCAATAGATCTAAGACCAGCAAGTGGCTTCATCAAGTTGACCATGATTTCTTTGCAACACACAGACAACTGTATGCTGGCTCTTAACTGGAGAAGTCAACAGACACAGCACAGTTAGTTCCTAAGCCACATGTGCCTGGGAGTGACAAGTATTCCAGGGCACAGAAGCGTTCATGCAGCTCCATCTAATCCTCCTTTCTGTGTGACCGCTGGAGGAGCCTGTATCAGCTACTCAAAGTACAGCTGCTAATCACAGTTGTTAATTCTGAAGCTTTAACTACAGCATCAGAGAGGCACCAAAGGAATAGGAGCTGCAGCCACCTCCTAAACTCATGCTCCATCTCTGCTTTCCTTTTAACCCAAGCAGATTTTGGCACAGCAGCACATCTATCTCATACCTTGAACAGGAAAAGAATCCGTAACTTAAGTATTTGTTGCCAGCTATCATTGGCTCTGATTTTCATGGTCAATCCCCTTGGAGAAAGTTATCTAATCGATTAAAAATTAGCTAATTTTTAAGTCCATATGGGCTTCATTAACACCACCTAAGCACTTTATAAATGGCAAACCCCACAGATCCAAGGATCCACGTAGTGCATTTTAGGTGAATCCACAATTAATACTTCACCAAGACTTAAAGTGGAAACACTCCATGACTTACAGTGCTTGGCATCTTGTAACTCAGGTCTGATGTAATGTAAATTCCCCTATCCCACATCTAATAATAACCTTATAAATTACAGTACGATTAAAATGAATGACAGGCTCTTAAGCTTAAACATCTGCAGAAGATGGTGCTCACCAGACTGATTTCTGTTTCCAAACTGTACCTCTTCTCCAACGAGAGGGGGCAGTTAAGAAGGGAGTAATACAGAAAAGACTAAAAGAAATATAAAAACCCATAAAGTAAATTGATCATTTCATCTCCAATGTGAGTTGTTAAAGGATGAAGGTATGTTTATCTATATTCTGCTTGAAGTTTGAGAAAAATGAGTGCTACACTGTTTCAAGAATGGTAATTGTTTAGTCATTAACATTGTCATGATAGTTGTACGTTTATAATCAGGCCTTCCAGATGGCAATGAAACCATAACCACAATGCATATGTAAGATTTCAGAAGTGAATATCTATCTATATATATACGTGCAGCTTCTCATATGAGAAGTCCGTGTATCTCATGATCTACCACTACACCCAAGATAACACAGAGGGCAGAGTAACTAGTTGGTATCAGTAAGAGGATGTCTAAACTGGTATCAATCAAATGCATTCAATGGAGCTTCAGCTTCACCTTCACTAAAATGCACTGAGTTACAGACTTTTTTCTTCTTTCCCTCCCCCCTTTCTAAAAATACTTCCCTCAAGTATTCCACAGGGTTTGGCCCTGCTGCCTAAAAAACTTGACATATATCCTTTCTCTTAGAGTAAAGGAGACAGAAGAGGTACAGTAACACACTGATCTTTCAGAAGAGCAGGCAAAACAGACATTATATCTGGTGCAGCATAGAGAGGCCAAGTAACTTCGAAACACAAAGAGCCTCCATTTAAAAGAGCCACTAACTGAAAGGTTTGGGCTTTTTTTGTTGTTGTTTTGCTGGAGTTGGGTTGGGTTTTTTGTTTCAGGTGACTTAATTTTAGCTCCTGCCTTCTCAGTAAAGCATGAAACTAATTCCTGGTACAGAATCGTGGAATGGTTTGGGTTGGAAGGAACCTTTAAAGATCATCTAGTCCAACCTCCCTGCCATGGGCAGGGACACCTTCCACTAGACCAGGTTGCTGGCCTTGAATGCTTCCAATAGACCAGGCTGCTGGCCTTGAACGCTTCCAATGATGGGGCATCCACAACTTCTCTACGCTACATGTTCTGATGTCTTATCCTCATCGTATAAAATCTGGATGAAGATATTGAAGTACTCAAGCAATTGAACAACTGGATATGTTTCTTCATTGAAAATGAAAGCTTCACAAATACTCAAGAAAGTATGGCTTTGGGAGGCAGGTTTATGTGGTACGGGCTTTAGAACAGTAAGGGTGTATTTTGAGAATACATTGTTGCTATGAGTTATAACATATTTTAATATACCAAAACGGACAAAAGGCCAAGTTTTCTCTTGCTTTCTGAGTTTTTTTTAAAGTTGTTTTTTAGCTTGGGGACTTTGAATCCAAAACTGTTCAGCAACACTTCAATTTCCTTTACTCCTGAGGAATATGACAGAGGCATCCTACCATGACTACAATGACTGTAAGTTACGCAAGTTTCTCCATGTTCAGTATATTGATATTACAAAATAATCCAAAGCTGACAGTAAGTGAACCTTGAGATGAGCAAAATACACACAAATCTAAGTAAGACAGTGATGCAGATTGTACTGCAGCATACCTAAAAGTGATCTGAAGACAACAAATCTTCAATTCCCTTTAATATCCTTTCTCTAAAACTTTGTAACCTTTTCAATAATTTCTACGTGGATGGGAGTATGTATGCTGAAACTCAAGTCTAGACTATTCTCCAGTTTCATAGACTCAGATTATAACTACAGAGTCCATTTAGAGGCAGAAAACAGTAAATGAACAAGTCTGGAAAAGTTTCTTTAGGATTCGTCTACCCATATGGGTGGCTGCATAAGCAATGTATTTTGTGTTGGTAAAGATAAGTGGACTAAGTCTTGCACTTGAAATGAAGCAGCTACACACCAGCTGCAAGGAATCTTTATCTTCTAACATATACTTTTGAGGCTGTTGGGGCATAATTTGAAGAGGTGTCTCTGCAGAGGTGAAGCATGTGTGTGTGCAGATGGGTGCAAACTGTGTGATACTCTTACCTGCAGAACAGACTGCCATAGGGAATTCTTGTTACAAACAAAATTCCAGGCTCTGAAGAAAGCTCCCCACCTCCTCATCAAGAATTAATCCCAGGCTGAAGGTATGGGCATAAATGGTTCACGTTACCTTGGTCATAAAATACTTTCATGCATCAACCTTCCTAACCAGTGAGGATGAGACAGTGAAGTTTGAGTGATCAGACTTCGTGAAAAATAGGTTTGTCCTGCAAAACATCCCCTCTGCCTTTGTTTTTCATGAAAGGCTTCTCTTCTCAATGGTCATGCCTGTTAGAAAGTTCATTTGAGACTCAGGGGATCAATAGCTCTGTGGGGTTTTTCTTCCCTGGTAACTTCAGGTGTTACAGGCTTTCTATTTTTGTTTCTCTAATGAGTGGCTTAAAAATGGCAAGTATGCACTGAGGCTTCCAATCCAAACAAGGCACGACATTTGTAGCTTCAAAGCATTAAGTCTTTCCACAGATTATTTTAAAATAAAAAGCAATTCTACAAAGTGGCTATTTCCTCTCAAAATTTTTCATTGTGGTTTTTTTCCTAGAGAATAGTGTATTGAGACGTGCAGTATTTCTTTGGTGTCTGTTCTCTTTGCTACTAATGACACTTCTCAGTTTTGAAAAAAATGTTTGATAAGACACTGGTTATAGTTGGAAATGCTGACCTAACTTCAGCAATATTTACCCAGAGGGATCTCTGGTGTATTAAAGACAATATCTTGGACTCCTTCATGGTGTCCAGGGAAGGTTCAGTTTGCAGCTTATCCCTATTTACTGGTTGAAAGGTTTCCTCAATGATACTAAACAGTATCAAAAACACTGATGGAAGTAGGTGTAAAGAAAACATGAGGTATCAACTGTCTACATAAGAGCTTCTATAGCTATCATTTTAATTCTTCTTCTTTAAAAGATGATTGCATGTTTGAGCTTACAACTCACAAACTAGCAGATTCTAAATAATATATGTACAAATCATACCATAAAACAAACCTCACAGACACTACTCACTAAGTTAAACAAGCATACACACTGGTATCAAAATGCACAATAGAAAAAGTACACTATTCAGGTAAATTACTAGGAAAATCTAGAATAAAGAGAACAGCTCCTCCACCAATGTCTAAAAATGACAAAAAAAGTCTGTATGTGCTAAGAGTAGACTCCTAAAATGAACAACACATTGCAGAAAACTGTATTCTTGAAAACACCTAACAAAATTACTGATTGAGAATTAACGGACACGACCAATGAAAACCTCCAAACCACTCTCACTACAGAATCTGATTTAGTGTTAAGTATCATATATCCCAATTCACAGAGCCAATGTTTACAGTTGCTGAAGTATTAACAATAATCTTTTAATGTCATCCATACTTTGGAAAGGTTGAACACAATGGATGCATTTTAGAAAATGAAAGTTCATTCCTCAAGCAGGATAGTTCCTTTTTTTTTTTTTTCCTTTTCATTTTTACTGGGCTTTTTTTCCTTATGTATGTGATTAAAGGGGAGAAAAATTACATAGTATAAGTAGTATGTTTTTGGTTTTGTTTTGGTTGTTTTTTTCTTTTTTTTTTTTAATAAAAGTTGCATAAGGATTGTATTTCTCTTCTAAGAATGTACTTGACAGATATGTTTCAAGAGTGCTCACTTGTCCCTGAGGACCGTATTTGTATCATCTAATTTCAAACACCCAGCTCTCATCATCTGAATCACCCCTTGGAGATCTCACTAAATAAACGACAGGAAGTAGGTATTTCACATGCTCCAAACCAGAATGTGCTTAGGTGCACAAGGGAGATGGTGAAATTACTCTCTTAAGTGTTAGGCTATTTTTAGTTTTGGCTCTCATCCATTCCCCCAGCCATTAAAATTAGCTCTATTAGTCGCAGAGTTTCTTCATTTTGAAGAGCTAAGCAACACATACACCATGACCATTCTTCCAATAGCAGATAAAAGTCCTCTCCACCTCTCCTTCCATTACTGGAGATACCTTATCAAAAAGTTACAGGATGAGCTGTATTATGCTGTGTTTGACATGCTACTGGTTTAAAACCATGTAACGGTTTACTGTGTACTTCAAAGATACCTTAAGAATTTTCAGAAATTGTCACAGTCAGGAAAGTCAGAGACATGAAAAAAAATTACACGAACACAAAGTAAGATTTTTCCTTTCAAATTAATAATTTCCTAGCAAGAACTTTTATTTTGAAGGATAGCCTACTTGAGCTGAAACCCAGCAACTTACTTAGGCAGAAGTGCAGGAGTATGGGAAGCAGCAGGAATTGGGTAAGGGAGGGAGGGGAGAGCAATCCCTCCCAGTGTGCTTCTTCCAGAGACCACCAGGCTCTTGCCAGTGGAGCACAAGAGGCCAAAAAACAGTACAGGTATGACCTTCACAACACTAAATAAATGTTGGTTGAGGTGAAGTCAAGACCTACATCTAAGTTGCTATATTAACGAGTTCTGTGCTTACACTGACAGCTGAACCTATCACCTTTGACCTTCTTCTGAGTGTGCCTCAAGAAATAGTCTTTTCTCAACAGAGTAATTGAACTTACCAGAGTTCCTCCAGTGTGCCCTAAAATGTCACAGTTCATTATAGCACTGTGCAATGTGAAGGCAGTTACAGCCTTTTATGTTATAGAGAAACCTTTTTAAAAAGCCTGGCTTTATCAGTCTCCTTTCTAGAAGGTTTTCAAAACCCAACTGGATAAAGCTTAGGGCAGCCTGGTCTGATCTCATGGCTGACCTTCTTTGTGCAGGAGCTTGGATTAGAGAGCTCCTGAGCTTCCTCAAAACAACAAATTATCCTATGATAGGTTAAATAACATTCAAAACCGAGAATTTAAAAAAGTAATACATTCCCCCAGAACTACTGGGTAAGGAAGCTATGCATAACCCTATAAAGAACATCCAAATGCTAGGATTTGAGTATAAATCCAAATTACAAAACACCACAAAAATTATTAACTCAAAACTTTTCCTTAAAGCCAACTTAACAGTTCAGCATGATCCACAAAGTACCTTTACTGTAACATAACTAAAATATTTAAGCTTGTAGAAATAAGTAGTTTTAATACACAAAGTGAAAAAGCTACTAATAGATTTCTGCATACAACTTTTAATGAAAACTCGGTGAAGGAACACGAGCTAGGAGCAAGATTTTTGTTTTTTCTTTGTTGTACAGCATTGGATTTACATGCAACATCATTAAATGGTAAGCTATCTAGACAATAACATATCTAAGATATAAACGTCATTTGAAATAAGTTCATTTTCACTAAGGCAATGAGTCAAAATTCCCTATTAAAAACTTGTTTGAATACAAAAATAGGAATTTTAACGAACAAGCAACAAACACACACACATATATATTCTGATCAAAACATTATGTCATAGATATTCCAAGTTTATGTATTACAAGAAAAAATGAGGTAACAGGTTCATGGCAGGGTTGACACAAAATTGAAGACTTTCAAGATTGGTCCCAGAAGAATCCTCTTACATTTTGTTTCTGGAAGTGTGTTTTATCAGCTTCTTAAGGTACCAAAAATGGAATAAAGCTTGTTATAAACAAATGTATTCTCTTCAAGGGTGAAAGAGCAAGTTCACCAAAGAGTTACCAAAACGCCCCAAACAGCAGTTTTTGCAGAGTTTGCCAGATACACTATTCACTTTTAATATTTGAATTATATTCTAAGGCTGAATAAACTTAGTATACTATTTCTTTGGGCTCATTCAGATGACCAGAATTGTATACTATGCACCATCAGGATTAAAACTTTTATTAAAAAGCCAGCACATCAGAAGTAGTTAAAATTTTTTAGCAAGTTTTTTCTCTCCAAACCCCATTTTATGATCAATAGTTTTCAGTTGGGGGAAAAAAAAAAATCACAACTTAAAGAATGTGGAAAATGTTTTTTAAACAAGGAAGTTGTCTAAGGAAACTAAGATTTAATTAAGAACAAAAATACATACTTTTTTAGTCTTAATTATTTTAAATATTAGATTTGATTAACTAACTTCTGTGAGAAGAAAGCCTTCCTGGAATAGCTATCGTTCAGAAAAGGACCAATCAGTGTCTCAGCCAAGATTTTTAGAAATTCTAATGCCAGGCTTGGGCTCCATTTTACTTTCATTTGTTGTGGCAACATTTATTTGTAAGAGCAGTGCCCTTACATACGTATATTACAGGACGTGGGAGTTCCCAAGTAATATTACTTCATAATTCAACATTAATCATGATAGATAGTTTAAAAGAAGGCAAGATGTTCAATTACAAGAGTTTATCTTCTGTGCAAGGCTCGTAGCTGTTTAATATGCTTATCTCTCAAGCAGCTGACTAGCATTGCACTGCTTGTGAACAGCATTAGGGCTTCCCAGATGAGGATAAATTGGAGCACCTAGACTTCTATTATGCTCACAGGATATGAATGGGATTTTAGACATGTACTGGAGAATGTTCACTTCAATACTTACAATTATTTACTGAAATAATAAGAAATTTGAGTTCTAGTAACAAAACTCTGGTGACTTAAGTAATGCTGTTTTTCAGCTTTTGGGTGTAAGTGGTCAGAAAATACCTATAAATACCAATGTAGTCTACACCTATGCTGCTGAAATAACAGGCCCCAACTACCTACACTAAGACAGAAAAAGCACAGAGAACACTTGCAGAAGAGGACATATGTGGCCAGCCAGGACATGTTAAAACAAAATCAAACTGAACATTTTTCAGGTGTGCAGATTAAAAATGACAAGTAGTAAGACGTCAGCTAAGCATGACCTCCACACCTGTGATCTCTGACCTTGTTAACTCCTGTCAGACCCTTCCAGTTCATACAAAGACATGAAAACCCCTTACCTGTACCACTGTTTTGACAGCAGCCCCCTTCAAATCTTCACGCCTGCCCCCAGCGGCAGAGACACCTGCACTTGGCTGAGCTTGCCAACCCTCCTGTCAGCAATGCAGCTCCCACCTCACCAGCCACCTCTCCTTGCAGCGCTGTGGCACCTCATCCTGCCCACGAAGCTCCAACGCTTGCCCCATGGCTGCCCGGGCTGCTGACATGCAGCCCCACATGTGCCTTCCCTGGGCTCCAGCCTACACCGAGGACCACTCCTTTTGGTTCCTCGCAGGGTCAGTATGTATTTGTCAATGCCAGAGCAGAATATAGCTTTCCTATTTATGGAAGAAATGGACTTGATATGGTAGTGTTATTTCAGTGAAGCTCAGCCAGCCTCAGTGACTCTCGTGTCCCCTACAGCAGAACTCATTGGAGGGAAGACCACAACGCCTTTTCTTTTGAAAAGCGCCTAGCAATTGATCAACAGCTCCTGGAGTAAAGGCAAATATGTAAAAAGCACTGCCATGCACCAGGCAACACTCAAATGCCCTTCCAGCGTCACCCTCCTCACCCGGAAGCACTGGCTAAACTTCACCTTTCCTGAAATGCAGGGGGCAGGAGGACAAGGCTCAGTGATTGGCAGGAGTTACCAAGGTGCACAAGGAAAGGGTTCGGTTCGGCAACTCCTCTCTGTCAGACATGCAGTGCCACCAACACGTTGCACCATCAAGGAACAAGGAGGAGCACAATCCCTTTCTGTACCCCTAACGCATGAAAAGCCCAGGGAGACTCCAATGATTGGGGTGTAAGGTTTTAAATTTAAATTTTTTTTTTCTTCGAAATCAGGTCAAGTAGACCGCCTGCAGAGAGCACCCTGTCAGCCAGCACAAGCAGCTAGGTGTGTCTACCTAGTGGCCAATTCAGTATTATGAAATGCCTCTACAGAAACATGCCCATTTAACCAGCACTAACACGATCCTGGAGGCTTCACTTTCCATCTATTTCATGCATGTGTTTCATGCATCTTTATTTACTTATAATAAATAAATATTCTTTATTTATTTATAATAAAAACCTTACCTAGTCCAAAAATAAATTTATTTCAAAGGGTTTTAAAAATTTGTGTTTTCTTCACTAATAGCTCACTAACAAATCTGAAGCTACCATTAGCAAGACAAAACACTGGTCTTTTGAGAATCATCATGAAAAGTGACCCTCAAAATGCAGAGTTATTGTTGGAAGACCAATTCTAGCTAGTGGTATTTAATGGGACAAAAACCTAAAATCAGGCACTCACACTGCATGCATGACAGATAGAAAAATGCAAAGCACGTAAAAGTTTTGTAACCTCTATTCTACACCATCAAAAATTACAACCACGTAGTTTCAAACGTATCTTCAGTCATGCTCGATGCAGAGCAAAGCGTAGTTACTATTTGACATACCAGAAAACGTATTTACATACGCAGAATGACAGGGGAGATCTTGCAGCTATCATTTTTTAAAAAAACAAACAACATTACTCACGTGTGGACTTTATCACAACTCCTTTTCACAAAAATATTGATAGAGAATTCCAACACACAAACAGTTCAAATGAACTTGTTACAGAACACTAACAGACGTGCAATATTTGTAATACTCCTTCAACATGCACACAGCACTCTCACAAAGCACCATTTCTTCTAAAGCTTATAATAGATGCACTGGTGACAGTTGGAAGTATAAAAATAAACACAATCACTCTGTTAAAAAATTAGTGCAAAAGTAAAGTTTTTTTCTCATTTGAAAATGCATATTATTTTTTCAGATACGATTGATAGTATTATTCTCTTACAAAAAGTGAGAAGTCCTGCACAATACCAGTTCCACTTCTGCTCATTCTGAATTGCATGACATATCTGATGTCCTAGTATTCCCCAACCTTTGATCAAGAGCTCTTAAGCTCTATCTAAACTGAATTAGAA
Organism: Haliaeetus leucocephalus; assembly: GCF_000737465.1. NCBI lineage: Eukaryota > Metazoa > Chordata > Aves > Accipitriformes > Accipitridae > Haliaeetus > Haliaeetus leucocephalus. The sequence continues at coordinate 5,229,564 of NW_010973285.1, forward strand.
TGTTTAAAAACATGAATCTAGTATTCCTAGCTCTGCTCTAAGTTTATTAAATGTTTCACTTACTCTCCATGGTCTCAATACATTATGTGTTTTAATGAGAGTGACCCATTTACAATTATTTCTAATAGGCAAGATACATCCATCTTAACTCCTTATTTGTATCATTAAATAAAAAGTCATAGCTTTCTTAAAGAACAATAGAACACAGCATTCCTAGTGCAACAAATTCAGTCTGAAGTAGAACTACATTTCTCTCATATTTCAAAAAAAGTTGAAAAATGTTTTCAACTGTTCAGTTAAAGGCTGCTTTAAACTTCATAATGCAGAAGTGTTGTAAGAGTCCCTTTTCTTCCAACAACTCATCAATGAAAGGCTGACATCCAGTCCTATCAGTCATTTAAAGAATGTGTGCAAAAATAATTTGAGTATTCTATGAAGCAGTTAATTTCACTAAGATCTCAGACATTGAAATAATGCTTCCTGTTAAAGGGACACCTACACTAACCAGTGTTCAAGGGCTCATATTAAGCTGATTAAGCTATAAAGCAACGTTCCCCCAAATCTTATTCCAAGAGTTTTTCTCATACATATTTTTTTTTAAAAACAAAGATTATATTGCAAATCTGAGGGCCAGTCCAGGGGTTTTTTGTGGGGGTTGAGTTTTGTTTTTTTTCACACAATATGGGAAAAGGTCCCTTTAACGAGGAAGGAGACAGGTATCACTTAATCAGGATGTGGGAATGGAATCTGTACCTATGGGTAAATGGCAATGCGTTCTGGGTTGGTTCAGCCCTTGGTTCTGAGTTCTGTGTCACTTCCGGCGTCGCTCTCTCGTCATCTGTCCCATTAATACTTTCCGGCGTTAAAGGAGACTGAATATCCCCTCCAGCTGATTCCTTAAGTAAAATAAACAACACATTAAAATTACAAACTGACCTGCTCAGGAAGGCTATGTGCACATAAGCACTAACATTAATTCTTAAATGATACACAGATTTTAGCTACTATTAACGTGAGGCTCAAATTTCCAGCATCCCTCATGGGATTCATCATATGAAATTAATCGAGAAGTATACTACCGTAAGAGTCACATTGGCTTGTAAAAAACACAACTGACCTACAAATTATTTTCAGGCATCCAGCCTGCTGCTTATTACAGACCTCTCTCCTACCTGGTATTACATTCAGCCCTCATCCTGCTACACAATGTGTGACTATTGACATCCAGGATTCTTGTCTCTTACTTTATATTTTAACACAGTCAAACAAACAATTCTGATATTTGTTTCAAAATCTAGCTTTCATATTGTTTATTAACTGAAGAGAACAGTGGAAGGCCCATTGAAGGTGCATTCACTGTTCCACCTATGAGCCATCTGTAAAGAACACTTGTTCAGCAGAGTCCTTGCAAAACCTCTGCAGGCACATTAGCCTGGCCTACCGCTTGCTGGTCATGGTATTATCTGGGAAGGAGAATACTCCAGCTACACCCAGGCAGCTTCTGCTACTGCTATGTAACTGGACACCCAAAAACCTTAATGGCTGCCTCCCAGCAAAGGCACTGGTGTGGTTTTTTAATCACCCTTTATCATGGTAACATGTGCATTTGTGTTTTGGCCAAAAAACACCATTTGCTGATTTCTAGTCACTGAAAACTAATTCTTTTTCATACAAAGTACACCCTTGTAGCCCACATCCTAAGTTAGAACGTTATAGACTTTTCAGTCCCTGTATGTGGTTTTAGTATTTCCTTTCCTATTATATTCTTTTTCAAGTAATGATTTTTGCATGAGATAAGCAAGTCATATAAGCTAAGTAGCTCATCTTGATTTTAAAATGTCTTAGCAGGCTTTCAGTAATCAAGTGGTAGCACTTTAAGATAGAGGAGTTTCATGAATAGCGTTCAATGATGACATGGAAGGATGTCTATACAGCGGAGGACTGGCTGAATTACTGTATTTCCAAAAGCTAAGCATCTCCTATGGCCACACAGCCTTCTACCATCTGCATGAGGAACAGATAAAACCGCTGTTTAAAGTTATTAAACTGAAGCACAAGCGCAGTATCTGGAAGGCCAGCAGCTCCTCTTCCCAGCTCTTTGACACTGCATAGGAAGCTGAAGAACAGCAGTCTCAGAAGGAATTACAAAATATCTGAAGATGGTCATGATCTTTAAAGACCAGGGCCTAATTTTGAGCCTCCACTTGTAGCCTTCAACTAGTTTACAAGGATAAGGCTTTTTGAAAGCCAGTACTGAAGCTGATCCTCCATCTACAGGAAATGTCATCCTTGACTTTGAGATTTAACTAGATGGAAAAACTGACTTCTTTTACAGAAAGTAAGATCTGGCTGTCATGATCACTTTCCACACCTTTCTGGTATCCCTTAACCAAAAATATCTTGTTCAACATTTTCATTGCACTTTAAAGTACGTTAGGCACTTGCAGCACAACAACTGTCAAAATTTTGCTTTTATTCTGCCACATTTCTCACATAGCGAGAGATATGTATCTCATTCTACAACTTGAATTCGTGCGTGATACAACATTCTAATAATGACTTCAAGTTCTATTATGTTTAGCATTCATCAAGCTATAAAATGCACATGCACCAGTGTCTCCATTCTGCACCTTATTAAATTTCTGCTGATTAAAAAGCAGAAATAGTAAGCTTACACTGAATTAATTCCACAGATATAAACTGTTATTTATAATAGAAATGTAAATTTTTTTATTACATGAATGCAAATTGTTACCTACTTTCAGGAAGAATCTCGTTATTTTGTTCTCAAAACTATTATCTTAACTGTTAATACTACAAGTCAAAATGAAATCTTTGTTTTTGCAGAACAATTTTACTGAACTGAAACTGAATTGAAATTAAGTGTGAAAGGAGAGCAGAGCTTGGAAGATCATCAAGCAAATGAATTATTCTATACAAATTATATAGTTTTGTCTATTATTAGCTTCTGACTTGATAAACAGTTTCCAGTGACATTAAATGAAAGCCTTTATGGACCCAAGAGTTTCTCTTTTATTTCCTCCTCTTCCCAAACTATGCTACTATTCTAAAAATACATACCACACCCTACAAAATCTGGATGGCTTGTATCTTTAAGCTAAATTTCTACAACACTATTATTAGGTACATAAAGCCAGAGGCCACTTATTAAGATGTTTTAAGCGTGAATGCATAAAAATTATTTCAGCAGAAGAAAAACAAACATGTAAGTTCCATCTACGCTCATTTTTCAGTAAAGCACTTTCACAGACTTCTAATGTGAATGAAATTCAAGTGACAAAAACTAATGCAGACAAACATCACAGTCTGTGTAATACCTAAAGGTTCACTGCTTGCAAATTCACGAGGGGCTGATTTTTTATGTACAAGAGAAGCATGAGATTCTAGTGTGTATTTCTTCCACCAATAATACAGGTTAATCAGTGCTCTCACACACTCACAACTATCCCTGCGTGATAAATAATTTATTTGCAGGCAACTATAATGAAGTTGGCTATGAATAAAACACCAAAAACAACTGAAAAAGCCACTTACACTGAACAAATTTTTTACAAATGTTTACAAATAATATGTTCCCATTTTATATTAATTAAAGAGAATAAAAGAATTTTAGAAACATTTTTGTGAGATGTTCATATGTAATGAATTTTTTATTCCATACCATTATAGCTTCACACATCCACTCCAGAGTTGGGGAAGAAACTGCAGTCAGCTTAAAAAGAGATTTGCACCCTTCCCTCCTAGCTGGGAGAACCAGTTAACTTAGTTCTAACAGTCAACTGTATAGACACTATATGGAAAAAAACAGTGCTTAAATTGAAAACTACAAGTCTTCCTGAAAATCAGTGATATATTTTAAGGCCTGCTATTTCCCACTCATGACAGCTACAAATAGGTATTTCATGCATTTGAGAAGAAAGGATTAACAGCTCTCCTGTGGCATAAAACCACTATTCTTTCATATGTAGGTTTCTGGAGGATATTGAACTTTAAGTGACTCACCAGTCCTGGACTTACACGTGGACTGAGGATTAGTGTTTTTCTACATGACAAGTAAATGTGAGTGTCTGACTCATGTATATCGTGCTATTTAAGAGTTTGTCAGAGATCTGCACTGTCTAAAGGAGCTCTGGCCCTACTAATGAGTATGCAGGACTTCAGTGATGTCAAGCAGTATAAAAATGACATTGCCTACATTATATAAACTAAACATAACAGAGGGAATTCATCAAAAGATGCCTTAAATTTCAAAATCTTATCAACAAAATGCATGCACTCACGAAAGAATTTTTAAAGTAAAACAAGCAGACTTCACAGCACAGATCAAGCCACTTTTTAATGGTGACTAAATACAGAACAGAAGAAAAGGAGTAGGTAGATGGTTCTAAAATCATGAACAAACCAAACCAATTCCATCTTGTTTTCTTATTAATTGCTATACTGTTTTCTCATTAAATATTCTATACACTTCCCTGGCATTGCTGTTCTTCATACTGCTTCTATGTTCAGTACTGAATGGCAATGGCGTAAGTCTGCCAGTTACTGACTCAGATACCGTTAACACATGTGAAACATTTGTTCCAGTATAGAAATTCACATAACATCCCAGAAGGTTATTTTTCCCACAAGCTTTGTAAGTACATTTTGTACTGCTACAAAGAAAAAGCTAACAGGTGATAAACCATGACCATTTTGTCAAAACCAACCCATTCCATGCACTAAAAAATGTTGTGTGTCTAGAACTTTTCAGGCAATAGCTATTGCTAACAGTCTGTATAGGAGGGGCTCAGAATCACAGACAAGACTATTTTGAGTGAATTACTCACCATACATTTTCAGAAATTAACAGATGTCTTAATCTGAAATTATCAGGGTCAAATAAAATATCTGAGGACAGATTCTTGCTTAAAGAAAAAGAAGAACTGAGGTTCAGACTCCAGCTGATTGTAAGACTGATGTGGTGAGACTGCAAACAAACTGCTCTATTTGGTTCTGTACTTGAACCCAATTAAGGTTACTTTAAAAAAGAAAAAAAAAGGGGGGGGGGGGGGGAGAACGACACTGTTTTCAGGCTATTGCTTCATGCAGGTCAGTGAACTCCAAGTTGAAGTGTTGATCTTTCAGTGCACTGGCAATCTTGTAACTGAAAATAGGCCATGGGTGGCTTGTCACTGTAAGATCCATAAGTTTATGACATGAGCAAAATAATTCCCTATATTAACAGATGGGTCTGGGAAATAGAGGTGGCACAGCAGGGGAGCCAGTATTTGAGTTTTATATAAACCAGATAAGAGCATTGCAAAGCTTTATTACCTAACGCTGAGTTGAAGGGACACCAGATGGGGTACCTCTGTGCATAGGTGGTCTTAGAAGTACCAAAATAGACAACTACTTTCTAGACTGAATCCACGAAACATATCAGGTATAGATAAAGTGTGTATTACTATATTAATCCATCTTAATATAGATGGGTTGAAAGTACAAGTTCTCTGGCACAGGAACAATGTTTTCCTCTTAAAGAAAGCACCGTGCACTCAGTGGGACTTACACATAACATAAGAGCATCTCTCTCGTAATTTATTGGTCCAGGCCACTGTCTTTCTCTGGACAAGTTAAGTTCTTTTTACAATCAAGGTAAATGGTGATTTTATATATTATCAGATATTCTGGGAAATTAAAGCAAAACCTGCTGGTAAACAGGAGGAGAACAGGCAGTATTAAAGAAACTGTAAGAATGCATAGTTTAAAATTAGCAGCAGCACAGCTTTAGGGGAAAGGGAACTCCTGCTGTTAAGTACTTGCAAATTGGGCTATGTATTGTTTTCTTTCTACTATGTGTTACACACACAGACACACACCCACACACCCTGCCGAAGAATACATGCTATCAGATGAAACAGCACATCCAAAAAATCCTTAACGTGAACTACTACTTCCTGGCCATTGAGGCACTTTTCTGGTGGAAATATCTAGCCAAATAGTACCAACATTTTGCTAAAGCTCATAACACCTTAAAGAAGCAGCCTAACTTCAGTGGACTATAGATAAGATTGTTCTTAAGTTGTAACATGGTTAACTCTGGTAAGTCCTTGAACTACCAACACATGTTCTATTTCTGAGATAGATATTTCCATTATTACCTCATTTTCTCTTTCTCCTTAGTTTCACAACAAGTTTTTGCAGGACCTTCAGAACTGAAACTCACACATACCAGCAGTATTTGCAGGGTTACATCAAACAACAGTGAAGAGCAAATACCTCATGCAGGGTTTTGTTACACTAGTTGTAGAGGTATTTTAATAAAGATTCAACCTGTAGGGACATACTGAATGCAGAAAAAAGCACATGTACTTTTCAGAACTGTGTAGCAGAGAAGGTGGGCAATGTACCATACCTGGTACTTTAACTGGTAAATAATAAGGGCATTTTATAAAGCAGTACCAAAAGAAATATAAAGTTTTATTTGCCATGTATATTTTCCAGCCTTGATACGCCCTATCTTCCTACCTATTAATAATGTAATGCAGAAGGACATCTACAAGTCCAAAACAGAAGAGCAATTAACACTTGTCGCTAACTGGGTTACCGTTACAGAGCTCACTACTCACACACTACCTCCCAATGCCTTTCCTCTCAAAGCTTCCTAAAAAAGCTGGGCTCCTGTGAAGTCTTGACTGGCCACTGCAAGAAAGGCAATACTTGAATTACTTGCCTTGCAGCCACTTTTTGGCAGATGATCAAAATGACAGCAAGTGCTCCTTCACATGTCTCTAGGGTCCCACCTTCCCTCCCCATACCCATGCACCCATTCTTGCCCCAGTCATAAATCTCTTTGAATGAGCTCCAGCATCATGGAAGTGCTGCAGTTTGCCATGAAGCCATTGCTTCTCATCTGCTCCAAACTCCAACATTCCTGATTCAACTCCCTTCTCTCTGGGGAACTAATGAGAAGCCTTAAGTATGTGAAGACTATTATGCTGATGTGTCAGCACTTGCATTAACAGTGTCTTTCAGAATAATATGCTAACTTATCAACACAGCAAAAAGCCAAAAGATGAAAAGTAAGGCCTGAACATGAAATTATTCCTAAGTGTGCAGTAATTAAATTGCAGCTCTCAGCATGCATTATAGAACCACTCAAGGTAACATTTCTGTAACTGCCTACAGTATAAAATGTTAGGTTCCAAGTATAAAAGGAAATCTGTACAGGAAAATGAACAATATTAATAGCTCATATAGTTCAAGAGAAAGCTTCAACCCTGGGCAGCTGCTAGATGAGAGTATCTTGTCTCTGAGTGAGTAGTTCAAATTTATGTTCAAACCAGTTATAAGTCAATCCATTCAACAGTGTCAGATTTAACTTCTGAGTCCAGACTATTAATCAACATGTCAAAAGAGAAGCAGAGTAATTGTTTTGCCCATAATATCCAGTAACTAGAAGGCTGGCAGAAGCACTTCACTGGTTCTAAAGCCAAGTGTATACTAGGTTATAATATGGAAACACCTACTTCCATTATCTGTGTTTATTTATGGAATTTATCAGAAATTTAGAGACAGTCAAGAAAACTAACAAAAAAAGACTGCCTTATTTTTCTCCTGTTACAGTACAGCAAGCAGTTTCCCCTTAATAGCAAAAGCCAACCTAGCACTTAGGCAAAATGCCTACCGGAAAAAAAACATGAGGTTGATTCATTGTGTATATTCTTGTGGTTACCACTGACTTCTCTTGGAAGGGCACCAGATGTAGCTTTCTGGTGGCAATAAAACTGTTCGTACAGCTTGTTGCAAACTGCCTGCCACCCTTGTTCCGTCAAAGATCAGGAGCACGTTACAGTGCAAAGCACCCAAGAGATGCACTGATTCAATGAACGAAGACTCCCCAGAAAAAAAGACTCAGCTGCATTAATCCTACTCAGCTCAGGAACCCCTGCTGTAGTTTTAAAGCTGCTTCATCCTCCAAGAGAAGGAATTACCTTTGTCTTCACTATTGCTTTAAACAAAGCAAACAGCTACACACAGAACCAGAAACAGTGGGCAGAGGGGGTGGGAGTGGAGGGGCATAAAAGCCTCATGAAATTTCTTTTTTTGAAGCAAATTCAAAGTACTCATTTTCAAGTAAATTAATTTTAGGCATGACTAATGTAAATGTGACTATATTAATTTATCCTCCTGTTAGGACTATATTAACCCAGTTCATGTTTTGAGATACCTTTTTTATAAACTCTTCTTTTACATCACGGCTAACTGCACTAAAACTCCAGAACCAGCATGTGAATCTGTCATCTTCCTTCAACACACTTCACAAGTGAATACTATACAGTAGGAAATAAGTAAAAATACTTTGCTGTTTTAACTTTGATTTTTGTTGTTATGATTCTTCTATAAAAGTACTTTACAGTGCACTGCCTGAAGTTTCACAGATAAAATTAGAAAAAACACAAAAGGTGTTTACTATAGATTTACTTACATTTACTTACACTCACCATGTTTACTCATAGGAAAGCTCAAAGAAAGGAATGGGAATAAATAAAAGGCAAAAGGCCAATTTTATTTTAAAGCAAGTGTCTTGTACACTTTTGTAGTGCATGTTAAATGTATTCTTAAACCTCCTGACACTTCTGAATGTTGAAAGGATTCACAGTGACTGGGAAGTACCCCATTCATTTTTAATACGTGTGTGTAAGATACAATACAGTAAATAGCACAGCTATGAAAGTACTAGCTTTGAATCAGGCAATAAGACTCACTTGAGAAGGTGTACTTGTTAGCTCCATCTTTTCTTGGGATTTTTCCTTTGCTAGTCGTGCAGCTTCTTTGAATTCCTGAAATTTTTCAGCAAACTGAAGGTACATATGTTTAAAAAAAAAAAAAGGAAAAAGAGAAAGAGTAGGCGTGAAGTAGTACATTACATGCAGAACAGAATGCTGTACTTAACATTTTACAAAGACAAATTCTGTCAGTAGAATTTTTTAAATTTTTCTCCTTATTAGATACTCATTTAAGTGAGTTACACAGTGATACACCTTTTAGTACTTTTCAGACATAATGTGTACACTGTTTATATGTCAGGAAAATTATGATGCAATGAAGTTTCATCTGTTGCTGACAGTGTTAAAAAACCTCACCTCAGAGATGGCTAATAATAGCGCCAAGCTGCCTTACACAGCTGCTTTCAGATTCATGTTTTAGTCTCCTCCTGACAACAAATGATCTGGTTCTGAAGCCTACTGTGGTCACTATTAGCCTAGAGCTTTCAATGGGCTTTGTTCTTCTATGACTGAAACAACACTGATTTCTTTCCAAATTTTAACAGCATTTATAATTTTAACAGCTAATTAGGAAAGCAGCAGTGGGAATATTGAGTCAAGTTCATTTCTTGATTGTTCATTGACATCAATCCAAATTCACTGAACTAAACACTTGCATATACTGAACACTAAATTCAAGGATTGCCCATTGAACTGCCATATGAAGCTTGATATCAATGCTACATGTCCCTCTTCAAAAAAATGGCTAAAGCAGCAATTTAGAAATACATGCACTCTTAAACTTGAGATTAAGTCAGTTTATTAAGAATAGGGCCTAGTTTCTCTGACTAGAGAAAAACTTGGCTTCATACATCTCAGTTTGATGCTACACTAATTGCTGTAGTAGCCAAGCATTTGTTTTTGTTTCCTAGTGCTTTTATACAGAACATTATCTTATTATGATCAGCTTAAGACTGAAATGATTCTGCAAAAACATTGGAAGCTTCACCAACAGCTTCTACATCTCTCCAGCAGCACCATACAAAGAAATTGTTTTGCAATGCATGTATTTAGAAAGCACAAAGGCTACCCTTTGTGTGACACAATCTCCTCAACTATTTTCAGTCAGAATTTCACTTGCTATGCAAGACACAAAAAACCTTATTGTCTTTAAACTTTTCCTGGTAGGCTATTAGTATTTGAGGAAATATCATTTCTCTCCACTTGTATCCTATATTTCATCTGTCAGGTTATTTAAAAGCATACATTTCCTGAATATATAAGGAGACAAAAGATACCACCATGAAAGTCTAACCCAGCATCAAAAAACATCACAGAACAGATGCTAAGATTGTCAACAGATCACCAGAACTAGATGATACTTATTTAAGACTTGTACATAGACCTCAAAATCTGATGGGTAACCTATTATTTAAATCAGCTTTTAGACCAGAGAATTTGTAAATGGAAAACATGATGCTGAGGTTTAGAATAAATGGCTGAAGACATACAAGGCAGTAGATACGACCTTCTGTATCGCAGTGGTAGAAACTGTAAAAAAAATACGTAATAGACAGATAAACAGGTAACAGCCTAAGAAAGAGCCAACAAGGCTAATGTAGTGGAAATTTTCACAAATCTAGAATTTCTTGAAATAAGTCAGGTGATGGATAACAGCAACCTCTTGATGAAATTCCTGAATAACAAAGATGAGATCTCATGGTATGAAAGGAAAGGTTCTCTGTAGGATCAATATTTTAAAGAAAAGATGAAAAATTGTGCAGGGAGACTACAAGAGGCTCTCACAAGTATCTGTGGTGGCACTTTTGCCATTTAGCATACTCTTAAGTTATACGGAATAAAGCAGGTCAACTAATTCAAAGGTGTAAGACAGACAGCAAACCTGAAAAGGAATATTTCGTCTCATTCATCAGGATACCATCAAAAGCACAGACTTATACTGTGAATGAGAAAGAGGTCTCATTTTTTTCTGAAGATCATGGAACATTCCATTCCTCCTACTGCAGCAGCAAGAGGGACTCTGCTAGCAATCCTGATCCTGCGGAAGGAGTATTCTTCAATACAGGAATCATTCTTCAGGTATCACCGACTTCTGGTGGAACAACCTCGAGGTGAATTTGTGGTCTAACACATTAAGAAAAGGTCTAATGAAGATAAATAAATGTTTAATTAATTATCTTCTGTACTGTTTGTGTGTGAAGTTCATTAGAGTGCCAGTATTTCTGTATCAGATATTCTCACTCCACTAATTCTCAGTCACAATAATTGTACAGAAAGAGGTTACCGCTGTTGCACTCTACACTAATAATTAGTTTAGAAGGACAAAGGCATATGAACCAAAACCAAATAGTCCAGAAGTCAAACATTTACTGTAAGCTAAGCAGACAATGATCTGAGAACAGTTTACTCTATTTGCTCTGATTATTTGCTTCATTAACCTGTTGAAATCAGTGACAGACTAGACTAAATTTTTTGTGGTTGCAGGCTGTCTTTTGCTCCCTGGAACTTGAAATATTTCACTGGGGCCAACAGACACTACTGTATAACAAATTATATACAACAGGGCCATCCACTTAAAGACTTTGATAAATCAAATACAGAAAAAAAGTTCCAGAATCAACTTTTAAGACAAACTACATGCAACCTGTTTCTGAACAAATCCATTAGTAGTTTATTTGTTAGCTCTATTACTAATATCCCATAGTAACCTGAGCCTTAAATTAGATTTCATGTCCTACAGTGCTAGGTGTCCCATAGAGTGCTCTGATAAACCTGACTACAATGCCAGTGCACAGACGAGAGAGTTAGTAATCTGAGCAGAGAGACGAGATGAGAAAGAGAATATAGATGTGATTTGCCTAAAGCCACACAGCAGATCCAGGGTTTCCAATTCAGCTTTTCTGATTCCAAGACCAACATATCTACCAAATCCAGTGACTGAATAGGCTGTAGCCTAAAGAAAAGTTTCCTTTCCCCACCAAATACGTTTGTTAATTTTAAAATAACACAGAAAGTTTTACCTTTATGAATTTTAGTAGCAACTATCAGCAGTTTCTACTCACATGAATGTCAGTTTGATAATTATAATATAATATAACAGGAACAGTTTGCTGAAAAGGTCCTGAAGATTCATCACTATAAGCTTCAGAAAAGGTCTGTGACTTGGTAGTTTTCTCAACAGGTTTGCGTATTCTCATAAAACACAGCAATTTGACTAACTGCTAATCAAACACATACTTAATACAAAATATCTACTGTAGCTTTTCCAATTATTTTTGCAACAATATAAAGTTTTAAGCCAAGGTTAACATCCATATGAGGGCAGTGAAAGAATGGAATTGCAACTGTAAATAAGAAGGCAGTAAGTACCACATGGGGAGAGCAAGAAAAGAGTCAACCCAAAATATTTTCACTGGCAAGGATAACCTAATGTTTAAAGTCAGGCAAACACAGAGTGTGCATGACTACAGCATGACACTTTGCCACCAAAGAAGCATTCTGTCATTAAGTAAAACAAACTAGTCTATGAGAGAGGTAAACTAAATTAGCATTTCTGCAAAATTCATTGAAATATTAAGAAAAGTTATTACCACATTGGTAAGCAAGTGCCTCTAGGATATACACACCAATTTAAGTAAGTGACAAAGTTTCCAAGTTCACTGAAGCAATGATAGGTGCACAAACGCACATGGAATATTAGTCACCATTCAGAATTTCCTGTGCTTGTGTTGCTTCGTGGAAACGAAAGCTATCTGATTATGAAACGAAGAAATATTACAAGTGTAACACTTGTCCAAATAAAGCAGATGTATTGGTTCTCATTTTAATGGTTTTCTAACAGGCCCATGCTTATCCTTGGATAGTGACAATTACTTTCTCAAAAGGACTGGTATGATTACTTTTTTTTTAAATAACATGCCAGTCATTATTCTTTACTTAAACATGTACTATATATTCCTTTTCTTGCACTTGGGTTTCCAGATCTTTTGTATACTTCAAAGAGGAAAATTCTCTGCTCAATGTAGAGATGTTCTTAAACTGAACTGAAATTCCTCTTCTGAAGAAAAATGATACTGGCTTGTACAGGTTCCTGGACCCATCTACCGGAGTAGTATCAACAGCAATAGGTATTGTAGAAAGGGTGCTCAGAGGAACTATACCATCAGTTTGAGAAACAGGGGTTACTGCTTTCCTTGGAATAAGGTGTACTTCCCCTCCTGCACAAGTAGACCAGAAAAAAACCTGCACATATGGCACAGAGTTCCTTTAGTAAAGACTTCGACTCTTGTATTCCAACAGGAAAATGTAGTTTTCTTTTACACTGAATGTATTTCCCACTAGCTTTACTTTAAGCCTGCAGATGTTGAAATATCTGTAATTTGATACACTACATAGTAGAAAAGTGAAAGTGAATATGGCTCAAAAAGACAAAAATGCATCTGAAGACTACCAACAATTTTTTTTTCTCGTAGATCTAAATATAGAAGAAACACTAAATTGTCTATTCCTTTAAATTCTGTCATGAATACCTGTAATGGAAGAACAACTTTTAAAAAAGAGAAACCTAACGAATGAGTAATTAGAAAGCACTGACAACATACACTGTGATAGCTTAAATCTCCCTTCTTTCCTCCACCAGTTAAAAGTATGTTTGGAGGTACCACACTTCATCTTCACTTTTTACATCATACGGCTCGATACCAAACATTTTTTTGTAAAGAACATTTTTTTGTAAATTGTTTTTAAATAACAACAGTAGGGAGCACTGAGTCAAGATACAAGGAGCAGGAATCAAATATTCTTAAGCCACTTGACTAGCTGAATAGTGGCCACTGGTCATACTTACTTTCGAAAGGTGATGTTCAGATGAAAATCCCAAGCCATAGACTGTATTCGCCCTGCTGTCTGCCCACTGACCAAACTTCTGGGATGTTTTAGTAAATGTCATGTTGGGGGTGATAGTGCTATTTATTATTGCCTGAAAAAAAATAATAGTTGTAAAAAAAGAGTTTTGTCATTTTGATTTTTTCTTTTTAAAGACTACTCATAATTGAAAATGCCAATATTGTAGTCAAGTACCTGTGTACACTGTATGAGACACACTGGGAACAAAGAAAGAGTTTTCTAATTCAGTCACAGCTAAACTTACAAAAGCATATTTTCACATACATTCTGTAAAAGGAGCAAAAGCTGGGCAGGGGGCACCTGTTTGCAATTCCAAGTAGTCATTTAGTAGTTAGCAAGTCTAAAAAAAGGCATTGCATAGGCTAATGAGATCAGAATAGAAGAAGCAGCAAAGTCCTTTTTTGTCTCACAAGTGTATTTCTTCATCCCCTAAGGCAATGCCTCTCAAGCTCCACTGTAAACTTCACTGTTGCACTCCCCCTACCCATGCTGCATATGCTATTCTCACTGGAAAAGATGCAATAAAACAAGAAGCACAATTTCTTCTTAAGTTTCTGTGTTACAAGAATCTGTTTTTTCTTTATACATACACAAGCATGCCTAACACTGACAGGGTCATACACCAACTATAGAAGAGTTATTGTTAGAATCATTTTTCTTCTCTAGTTCTTGTTATATACAGGACGGAAGAAGCACATCCTCCAGCATACAAATTCTGCCAAAATAAACAAATCTCAAAATGCAACTATTAGATGATATGCTGGTACCACTAAAAGCACCTAAAGCTTCACCATGGATTTCAACAGTATTTCCATCACATTAAAGCTTGTCTAGCATACTCTAAATCTGCTATGTGGAACTGTCCAGCTGACTTAAAGTATGTCAGGATTAAGTCTTATAGTGACACCAATGGGTTCCATTTAACTAAAAAACTGATGGTTAGTAAAGTTTATGACCAGTCAACATGAACAAGAAAGACTAGCCATAAACCCAAAGATATGTGTATTTGAAGTGAAATGCAGGCACACTTTCTCATCTGTCTGGTTTCAGACACCTTTGTTAAATAATTCACAACCCTTTTCATGAATCACTGGTGCTTTGCAACACCCACGTGAAAGAGAAAGCCCTTAAAACTTCCCAGAAAATAGCACACACTGTGAGCAAAACAATTCAGCCAGAATCTTTCTTACATGTCAGTTACTGTGCTCCAAAGGTTATTGTCAGTATGCGCCCTACTGCAATTGTCTTACAGTACTGAGTTAGGAATCTTTTGAACATCACTGTGTATGTTTCCTGCTTCCATGAAATCAAAACCCCTGCCTCACCCCTGGCAAGTTAAAGTCAGTGATTACTGAAGAATCCTAGAGCAGCAACAAAATCCACAGGGTCCAAACCATCTTCTCTGTCATAAATAAAGACTCTTTCTTTTATTCTTTGAATAGCAGGAACTGTATAGATACATAGAGAATAACAGTATTTTCTCAGGATGGGGACAGTGAGCAACTTCAACATCAGAGAGACCAAGTACTGCTCTCCCAAGCCCAAGATCTTCTAGAAGTCAAAATCAGTCTATACTTCTTGTGTGAGATGGCCTTCTGGGTGGATATTAAAATGAGTATTTATGGAGTTTACTTAGCACCCTTTGCTTTTGCTGAGATTTGGGTAGCACTGGAGCACAGCTACCATCAACATAAAATTTTCCCTGAATTCTACAGGACAAGCCTGAAAAATTTACAGCTGAGGGGCCAGCTAAGCCCACAAACAGCTCCCATATGCATATAGTGATTCTCAGATGAAGTGGCAGAGAGGAATATTGTAAGAAAGTTCAGAAGAACACATTGTATCGTAACACATAGAAAGACAAGCGAAAATACTGCAGCACAGACGAATTTAACAAAACTGGCATCTTCTCCAGTGGCTTTGGCAGCTCCACTATCTTGCATTAAATTAGAAGAGCAAAACTGGATGTAGCTGAGGATATCAAAGAGGCAGTTCTCTGATAACCTTTGCCTCAAAATGCAAGTTTTGGCTACTGTTGTGAACAATTGGAGAATTTTGGAATGCCTGAAAGCTTACATTTGAAGCAACAAGCCTCATCAGGTCAAGGACAGGATTTGCTGTGTGATCAGAGACTGAAGAACTACCTCCAGCATTAATTGTCCACAAAACACCTCCTCCGATTTTCATACAGGAGAAGCTGGTTAGCGAAGTTACTGGTAATTCAAACACCATTCTCCTCTCTCTAGGCATAAGGTTCAGAGCCCATATAAAGCCAGCAGGCTTGCACTTGCACTATGGCCTCCATCCAACTGACCTCATAGAAAACAGCTGTCTATGCCAGACAGGACAGAAGAGAGAGTGTGACACAGGGACGTGGACTTCTTGGAAAGGAGGTGTTCTGGAGCTCTTTTTTTGTTGTATGCTTCTTGTCTTCCTGTGCACTGTTAGTGCTTGGAAGCCCACTTTTGAAATAACCTGGTTGAAGCCCAGAACAGAGCTGTGCAAGTTCACTTAATGCTCAATCTCTCTTGCTATGGAAGCTGTCAACAGTAACATGTTTGAAATTAAATATCCTGGGGTCAGTATAGAAAAAAAGTCTTCCTCCCAATTCAAGCTCTAGCTCTGTTGTCTAGCTTCATGAAGCCCTAGTTCCATCCATTGATTAATTTTGAACTTACATGACAGATTTGAGAGTGTGTGTCATGGATGTAACTTCCTCAGTGTAGATGACTCTGAAGACACAGACTTAGGACCTCCAAGCAAGAGGCAGGTTTAAAGCCTGCAGAACTGGCGTTTGCTGCAGTGACAGTGGCATATCTGATTGCAAATTAAACCAGTGAAAAACCGTGGAGAAACCAACTGGTTCTTAGCTGAGACTGCTCCCTGCTTCAGCTGACCGCATGGCTGGATGCACAAGAGAGAACCCAGAACAGGCTGCCTGGACCAGAATGGGGTTATCTGTTCTGACAGTGGTCTCCATTTAGGCTGGGTTACAGTGACTGCCAAACTGCTTCCTTGCTATGGAGAAAGGTAGGAAGAAAACTTAAAAAAAAAAAAAAATATTGTATTGATTAAAAGTTCCTGTGATTCTTCCCTTTATTTTCCAGAAGAGAAAAATAAGGAGGCTCCACTCCAGTAGACAGCATTAGTCCAAAGACAGCAAGTTTCTCACTGGGAAGACTACATTCACATCCAAGTGATACAAAAGAGTCCTTTCATTAGATTTACCAATTTTACAAGGAAATCAAGGCCTTCAATCCTCTCTGAATTAAAAGCATTAGGATGCTAGACTTCTCACGTCCTAAATTAATTATGCTTTTAAAAACTGCAATGCTAGAGCATACTATGGATACAGACAGTGTCAGCTACTTCTGGAAAATACTAGATCCTTCATATCTTCAGCTAAAAAAAAGAAAAATTATTTTTTAAATTAGAATTTGTAATTAAGCCTGTCTTGTCTACCTAAATAGATAATGCTTTAACTGCTCTCCTCTACGCCAGATTTCACTGTAGAGTTACCAGTATAATAAGTGTCAAGTATTTCATCAACTTTTAAGAATGTTGTTAGTATAAATGTGCAAGAATATCTTAAAAACAGAACAGAGTCAATCTGACAGGCAGACATTTAGCTTTTGAAGAAAACTGATTTTTTTTATCTTTAGATTTTGTTGGAATAGTAAAATGGCTTTCATGTCTTCCTTTCATATTAGTTTAGCTATGAGAAAACAGGGCATGTGTCTTAGCTGTTCATTTTACTGATTGCAAACCCAGCAGCTGCAAGATACACAGCAGTGGACAAATATGGTTTTATCTTGTGCTAAAATTGATGGCAATAATAATTAAGACACATGGTATTTTTTTCACTTCTTCAAAGGAAGATCACTGAAGACCTGTGCTTACAGGCCTTACTTAAAACGTGTATTTAGCACTGAACAGGTTAACACTTTAATGTGTGACTATTTTATAACAGTCATTAAAATGTAAAGATCTTCTACTGCAGTTACACTGGTAGGAGACTTGACTCAGAAATAATATATACAAGGCTTATGGAATCTACAGATTGGAAAACCACTCCTTTCTAGAGTCTTCTCTTGTTTTAGATGAGCACAAATTATTAGAGTTTTTTCCCTATCTTGCATCTGTGAAAATTAATCTCCTTTCTTTTCTCAGTGAACAGAAAAAAGAGCAGGAGTCTGGGAATAGTCCTAGTGTCTGTCTGCAGTGTTACTGGAGAAATAATGGAGGCTTCCCTCCATCACCTAAGAGAAAGAAGTACTAAAACACATTTTCCCAAGGAGCTATGAAATGACTATGTAATTAATGTGAACTGAAAGCCTTAGCAACAACTGCTCAGTGTTGTCATGTCATATAGTGTAAGAAATTTTACTTTTCAGGCTTTCTCTTATTCCTAGAGTGGTAGGAGAAAAAGGTTGCATAAAAGATACTTACTCAAGAGGTCACAGAAACCAGCCTCAAGTTCTATCAGATAATTTGCATCAGGATCTCCAGGCCATGGGCAACAGGGATCCAGATACTGTACATGACTATAAAATACGGCCTGTATACTGACACCTTATGGTCCTGTAACATTTTCTGGAGTCAGGTTAGAGGGAGATGCATCACTTCTTGTATAAAGTATTTTAAGAGGTGACTGTAGCTTCAGAAAACAACATTACATAGAATGCATTAAAAATAAGCAGAACTTGCTTCTATAGGAGCTATCTCAGCTGAATCTGGCTCACAGACCCATTGACAGGGAAGAAGGAAAAAAAAAACCTCTCTCAAAATAAACCAAAGGGCCCCACAAGCAAATTCAAGTGGGAATCTGCAATGTACAAAAGCATCCCTCAGAGGTGAGTGAAGTTCAGGTCTTAAAAATGTCCTTTTGTTTTCAGGAAGAAAGATTTAATGACTTTCAGGCAATCAGTAAAGAAGTTAAGTTTTATCCAGGAATCTTACTGAAACCCACTGACCTAAAGAGAGGGAAGGGTGTGGGACAGAAATAGGATTATCACTCAAATCTAAAGTATCTCTCTCTCAAACTTTCCTTACTGCAGTCTAGGTGAACATACATGTGAGTTGCCATCACTTACTGACTTACTGCTCAGCTCCTGAGCCGTTGTAACTGAGCAGCCATATGCACATTGTTCTCTCCACCATACAAACCCACAGGGTGCTGTAAACCCCACCAGCACCAAGGTATACAATAAAACCTGGTTGGACCTATTCCCTTCAAGGGAGGGGCATGACAGCTTCAAAACCAGTATGGTTCAACAGGTGGTTTTGGCCACTGGCAACATGTGCATTCAGGACATTTTCAATGTAAAATTTATTTTTTAAAAAAACAACCATAAAATCATCTTTATTCAGTTTAATTTTAAAACTTAAATGGGAGAATTAAATTGCATAGTTTTTTCTCCTTTGCAAATTTAACGCTTCTGTCTAACCAATCAACAATATAAGGCATTGCAAGCTCAGACGCCAATAGTGGTACTGACGCCCAGCCGTATGTCATATAGCAGAGACACTATCTTGATGCACTCCAAACTCAAGAATGCTTTATATTTATATTTAGCCCTTTGTACATACTACATTGTATATATGCAGACATGTTAAAAAAGATGGGGCTTTAATCAAAAATAAAATTTCTCTGGGAATTATCCTGAAAACCTCTTTGAAATTCTTCCATGGGTCCCCTTGCTATTCACCTGTGTTTGTTTCAATGCCTAACACAATGGCTCTTTCTTAATTATGACTGGGATCCTAGATCTTAGTCAGACCTCTAACACTTGGATTAAAACATTATTAGGATTGCAGCAATCACAGACAGAGTAAATAAAAGTGAGACTGCATTATCAATACGCCTTGCCAATAGTATTGCAAATGTAAATGAAACACTGCAGTTGACAAAAGAACAAATAAATAGATGAACAACTGCTTGACAATTTAATTCAGCAGCCACTTTGCAAGAGTTGCAGCTTTGGACAAAGGCAGAGGAACCCCAGTGGACACCAGAATAAGGATTCTGTAAACTGTGCAGATCAGTTAAGTTGCTACAGATTACAACTGGTAGTCTTGATTTTATACAGCATCTAGTTCCAATCCCAAAGTCTTTATTTATAGTCACACAAAAGGTATTTTAATTACTTGACAGAACTAAAAGAATCATTTGAAGGAAGGCTGGGAAGAAAAAAAACAAAGTGAGAGTTAACTTTGAAAAATTCTGGTAGGCTTTGATACCAGAGTCTCAATCACTTAAAGTAGTATCATACAGAGATCTTTGACTATGAGGTCTATTTCTGTATACTTCTTTACGATAGAAATTCTCTTTCCTCATTTAAAATAACAATACTCTGTATATTTTTAAAAAATGAAGTTACCGGTAATATTTTTCAGCTTTCAATAAACAGCCACAAAATCTCTGAGAATACTACTATGTTAACAGAGCATTTCAGTTCCAACCATCATGAACTGATGCATCTCTAGAAGTTGCAACTGAAAGTCTCTTGAAAGGATTAGAACTTTTGACTACGCTCTGTACGTATCTTTATTGTCCTTATTGCAGAGTTTTCTGATGTGCTGTTTGTAAAGTTACTGTTTTTATACCCACTTGGGGTAGAACCAGTCAAGTATTTTCTCCATGTCAGATTAATTTCTTAGACAAGGTTTCTTAAAACAGCAGCTCAATACATTATCCTTCCTAATTAAAAAAAAAAGAAAAAAAAAGAAAAAACACTCCCCAGAAAATCCAAACCCAAACCAACTGAGTTTTGATAAAAGCTTACCATGGAGAGCTTTATTAGGAAGGAATCCTCACATTCTCTACAGCAAAAAAATTGGAAGATTACATAACAAAGGATTTCCTAAGTGATTATGGGCACTGAACAGATGTCCTTCATAATGCTGAAGCAAACAATATTGACAGAACATTGAATGAGGAGATGAAAACAGGTTATTGTAACGCTATTTGTACTTTTTAGTGCATTTCACAGGGAATGTCTTTTTAGCCTAAGTAATAGGTCATCACTTAAATGCAGCAATAGAGTTATCAAAGTAAATATGAACACATGGAAAATAGCATTTTTGAATAAACACTTAAAACATGTAATGAAGTATTTAAAACATGTAATGAAGCCATGTTACCATTTTAACATGTCAGTAATCTGTTACTCAGATATTAACAAAAGCATCTGAGGAAGGACATCACACTAGAAAATAAATACAAAAACTGATGAAGCAAGCAAGTTTTCTGAAATAAAACTTACCTTTGAGCCATCCAAACTGATTATCCTGTAGACATTTCTTGTGCTGTCATAGAAGTAGGACACAGTAACAGCATGCTTGCTGGTGGGAACCCAGTTTTTCTTAGTGTTCGGGTCAATCTGGAAGACATGAGCTCGGGTGCTGAAGATGGGTTGTTCCCTGAAGGACAGACAGTAAAAATCATGAATCTAATTTGTACCTAACATTGTTGCACACAAGTTATCTGCCAGTTGTGCCCACCAGGGTGTACACATTTCACTTTGCATGATAATTTTTTCCTAAGAACTTCTGTATGTGATGCTGCATTAAGCAGACAAGTGCATTAATATACACTTGCAAGCAAAATGCAAGCCTTCCAAGGCAAAAATCCGCACCCAGCTGTAAAGTCAGATAAAGAGAGACATCTCTAATTAGATTCAGCCCTGTCCCATCATCTTCCCAGCCCTCACCCTCCATCCACCCCTTTAAACTAACTGGCATTAATACATGTATAACTTCATCTCATTACACTGCACACTGCAGAACGTGTATGACTTTAAACCCCCTTCTCAAATATCTTTTAATACCCTCGTTATTCTAATCAATTTTAGCCATAATCTGAAACTGAACTGGCTGAGTCAATGCAATTACTATGAAACTTACATTAATTAAGGCCAGGAAAATGTGTTGTGAAACCCTCACTCTTTGGACCTTCACACCTGAACATTTTCATAGCAACACTAAATATGTGTAACATACGTGGTTTGAAGTTAACTGGTTAGCAACTAAAATTGTGTAAGGTAAAAAAAACCTACTGTACTTTAGAATTTACAACTTATTTTCCCCATGATCATTACCAGGATGTAGAGCATTGCACAGAAATCTAAAAATATTTTAATATCACTACAATAGTTGTCAGTTCAAATTTAGCTATGTTTTAGCAACAAATAGATTGCTGTATTCTTCAGGGAACGTTGCCATCAAATCCCAAAGATACTAAGTCCCAGAACTTTAAGTTGGACTTAACTTTTTAGGTTTTCGGACTCTTGTTTTCTCCCAGTTCCAGGATATGAAGAAACATATCCTTTGTTCCTGCCCTCATTTTCCCTTAAGAGGTAAGTTTTTAATACATTTTTTCTGCCCAAAATAAAAGCAAAAGAAAAAACTAAGATTCTGGGTACTCATAGTCAAAGGGTTTTAATCTGGCCTCATTACAAAGGGATACATGTGAGCTCTCAGAAATATCTCTACTGCTTGGCAGCAAGAGCAGCTGAAACCAGCAGCTTTCTGCAGCAGAATCCTATTACTCAGCTGGGAGTTAAGGCTCCCAGAAGCTCATCTGCCAGAAGATGTGGTGTTCTTCTACGTTGGGTGTTGGAAGAAGTGACAGAAGGATATAGAACAGACCAAAGACAGCAAAACAGCGAGTTTCAGTGAAAGCTAAAGAAGAAAGGCAGGCCCAGGGGATTAATGCACATGCTAGTCTTCCATACAAATGTCACTGTACCCTCAGCACCAACTCATCTTCTAAATCACCAAGCTATAGGAGGTTGGGTAGCTGTTTGCCTGATGCCAATCCCTTGCACGCAAAGGTTATGCAAAGGTGACTTTTATAGCCCTTTTGTTTAACAGAACCCTTACACTAATTCTTACCGCTCTTTCAAGTATCTACAATTACTTCTTCAATCATACTTAAACTTTAGTTCTTGTCTTCAATATTAGATACATTTTGCATTTACCTCCCAGTTAAGCATATCCAAATGTAATGTGATGAATATTACCACAATGCAACCAGTTCTTTAACTTTGGAAAGTTAAACCGCGCATCAAAACAAAAATCTTAGAAGCCTGACAATTATTTGGATGAAGATTGACATTGAAAGAAGAAAATAAAAGCTCTGACCACATTAACTAAAAAGACAAAAGAAGAGGTGAATCCAAATTGTAGATGTGTGGTTAATGAATACACATTTGACCAGCACTGATATTCAATTCTGTCACGGTACAGTTTATCACACAACTAGGACTTTCAACATACCACAGGTTAGGATTTTAATATGTACAAGGTAAGCGAAAACTATATGACTAAAGCAAGTAGGAGTGTCAGTAAAAGTCTGACCGTTCAGCCCTAAGGTGCTGCTTGCCTGCACTGTCAGCACAAAAAACTCCCATAGCCCCATCTGCATATACTCAATTTGTTTAACGAGGTGGCCTGCATATTCCTGCTACTTCCTCAGCAGTGTTGCTCAAAGACAAACCAGACCACTTCGCAGGGAACGTGCGTGGGTCTGGGGTATGCATTACAGTTAGGTATGGAACAGCGTAAATGAAGCTTACTTACAGTTTTTTAATCACTGCTGATAAAACTAGCATTACAGTCTTTTCTTTCCATATTTTAAATGAAACTACAGCTTTACTGAATGACAAGCCATCTACACTCTGTGGAAAAAGGATAGCTCCCTTCGTTAAACTAGCTGGATGATTTTGCCAGATTACAGGGGTAATCAGGATTTTTTTCTGACAAAGATGATAGATTTCAGATGTCTCTAGAATTAGAACCAACATTTTTACGCTTGATGATGAACATTTATAATGATTATTTTTCAAACAAATGGAAGTTATGCACCTTATATCTCCAGGACTAAATATGTTATCAAATCAGTCAGTGATGTGCTACTAAAGTAGCTACTAACGCTGCTGTACAATTAGGTCATCCGTACTTTTCTGTAGCAACATACTATAGAGCTACTTAAATTTTAGATTTGCTAAAATGTTCAGAAACAAACAAAAGGTAATATAAAAAACATATACGAGATTTGTAACTTCAGCTAATCGATCTTTACTCAAACTTTTTCTTCTTCCATTATTCGCAGAGGACATGATGCCCTCCCAGTCTGGAAGTTTCAGTTAATTCATCTTAACTAATATTAGTTATAAATGTATTAGTTAAATAGTTTCCGTTTTCCCTTGCTAAGTGCTCAGGCAAATTTATATATATACAAATTATATTTTATCATATATAACACTTATTTATATATTAAAAAAATTAAAAATCTACTTTTGCCTACACAGAGTTGAGATACAAAGAGAACAGCTTTAAATAAGAAAAAATAATCCTGTAAAAACCCCCTATCAGTTCCTTACTCATCACTCTCTCCTCTTCCTCTTTCAGTTTTCTCTTGTCATTCTTTCATTACCAGAAAGTATTTAGTATTCATTAAAGACACTAATTGGAACTAAGACAAGAACTCATTGCTAATTACAAAGAGAAGTCATTCATTTTTCCAGAAATATCCTGATGCTGAACAAAAAGAGAAGAAACTAGCAAGAATGCCATAGTAACACAATTTGACTATTAGAAGTGTCCGCTTGGGCATAGCAGAAACATTAAGGCTAGTAAGCTGCTGTTCTTAATTGGCTTAGACTGCAATGTTACAATGGTCAAACACAGACTAAAAAGAAGTGAGAAGTCCTCCTGGACTTGAGTGGCAATGCGAGGTCTAAAGAAGCATAAGATACCACTTAAGCAGGTAGAGTCACATCATTTTTTTCCATCATTGATACAGAAATCCATTCATTGATATGTGATCAGTCCTAGGCTAGGCTTAGGAGAAAAGCCTGTGTCCTAATAGTTGAATGAACAGTGTCTTCAACCATTCTTTCTATTTTGACATCTTAACACACCCTTTTCAAAAAAATACAGACTACTGAATCTAAGAACCTAAGGTTTCATTTTTCCACATTAGATTAATTTAAGCTTTCACAAAAGAAGTTCAAGTTAGTACAGAAGGTTAGAAAGAACTTTCCTTGCTAATCTATAATTAATATTTACCTTTTTAGAAAACGCATGTATTCTTTGAGAGGTCTGGTACTTCCAGACTATGCCAACACTAGTGCTGAAGACCTCCTTCCTCTTGTTTCTTTCCCCACACTGTTGTTTACCATGGCTCCAAAGTTATTTTCATCACCATAATACCTACAACTTCTCAAGGCTGGGATTCTGTTCTCTTAGTTACTGTAAAAACAAGGCCACTGAAAAGAAGGTATGAACTTCTGCAACATTAGTTCATGTCCTACTTGCCCCCCCTTACGGTGTGTTAATGATGCTTAAAAAAAAAAAAAAGTAAAAATTACACACACCCCTTCCTTCCACCTGCATACTGGGCTAAATTGACAGGGTTTCAGTAGGGAGGGTGCTGCACTGTGAGGGATGAGGTCAGGGAACTGCCCTGTGCAGACAAGAACAGACCAGGACTGAGGCTGGAGAAAAAAACAGACAAGGAGATGACACCTGAGCAGGGGCTGGAGCAAAGAGTTGCCCAAGCAGGAGCAAACAGCAGACATGGGAGCAGGTATAACACGGAGGTGACTGTGGCCCATGGAGGAATTGAGTTTAAAAGGAGAAAACAAAAAAAGAGCCACCACAGGCACTGACCGCCATCTTCTGAGCACTACCTGTGATAAGGGGCTGAGAGACCAGGAAGAGGTTGGAGAGATGTCTGCAGGGAAGATGAGGTGTCTTTTCTGTTTGTTTGTCTTCATCTTCATTGGCAATAAACTAAATTGAATTAAATTTCCTAAATCAAAATGGTTTTGCTGCGCATGACATTCCTGCCCTATCACAAACTAAAAAACAGACCTAAAACTTTATATAACAGCTTATTGGATCCCCAAAGCATTCAGATACACTAGAAGTTTTACATCTCTAAGCAGAGCTATTTTCTCTGACCCAAACGACAACAGGGGATGAATAAGCAGGTCCAGTGTGATGGAGTCATCCTACTCAGCTCAGCTTTGATAGCTCTACAGTATCTATCAAGTAATGAAAAGTCCATGAAAATGAATATTTATGTCAATCATTTCAGCGACTTCTATTTCCCCAATATGGATCTTAAAAACTCCAAAGTGCATTACCCAGATTTACTGTTTTTGATGCACATGGAGTCCACATACAAGACTGTTTTCAAGACTAGTCCAACAAAACGTGCCTACTACAACAAAATGTAGTCCTTTTCATCACACTTGCAAGTTGCAAACACAGCAAGATCCCACCATTCAGATTTCAGAGTTGCAGAGGAAGACGATGCCCTGTGCATCCAAAACCAAGCCAACATCCTTGTGCTCAGAACTGGAGTACAACCATGCTCCAAGTTCCCTATCCACAGTGGAGACTGGACAAAAAACTGTGCCTCCCTCAGCCCATTACAGCCACAAGCACAGCAGACCCTGCCACATGGCAGCCTTCGTGCTCAGCACACATGCTCTGGCAGTCCTAAGGACTGCAAACTCTCTCGGTCAGCATCACACACATGTTTTTGCAGGTGGTAATTTTGCACACAGTGACTTCGGAGCCTCTATAATATCTGTCATCCAAGGTAATTTCTCCTCTATCACACAACATGAATCTCCTGCACGATCTCTCAGGCATTTGCTGATTATCCTCAGCTTTAGGACAGGACAAAGACCTTTTTGCTTTTTCAAAATGACAGCATACCAAGACTACAGCTTTCTCCCAATGCCCTGCGATGGTCTTAAAAAATGTTATCCCTAGCTTGTTTTTAAAGCTGTAGCAAGCTTTTGTTACAGCTTGAGGAGAGATCCCTGAAAAGAAATGAAGAGAGTGATTAAAGGTGCAGCTATAGTCAAAACTAATTTGTCAGCTATGGCATCCAAACACAGCCAATGGTTTCTCAGGATCCCAAGTCAACAAGCTCTGCAAACACAATGCAAAGCAACAGAAAAAACCCAGAATTTTCCTTATTCCCAAAAATGCCCTGACAAATACTGTATATGGACGCTTGTAGGACAGTATTGCATAACATTGGCTTCTTGTTGTATGGAAACTGTTCTGAAATAAAATCTTTTTTCTGGACAGAAAGTGACTGACAACTGACATCTTGAAATAAAAATTAAACTTATAAAGTACTTGAACAAAACATAGTGACCATACTTGTGAAATGAGTACATCTTAAGATTTTGCTTTCTATATTACATACATACAATTAACAACTTTATTGTCCCCAAACAAGCTTTGAGATAGTAAAAAAAAGTGGAAATCATAATCAAGCAACCAGATCAAAATCTTGCCCATACCACCAGCGGTTCACCTAGTTTTACACTTACTTTCCTAGACCTGCTTTTGCTGTTATGTTTTGGGGTTAAGTCAGATTTACTCAAGGTCAGCAAAAGCTTAGGAATTTCATCCTAAAAAGCTTGGTAAGTTTTCTGTATTCAGTGAGAAGTTAATACATATATGCGCCTAGAAGTTAATACATAGATGCGCCTATTTACCTATGAAGTTCAATGGCTTACTTTACAGAATATGTTCTATAGCTACATAATACTGCACAGAGCAGTGTCTTCAAGATTTTTTCTAAACTGTTTTGTTCCCATTTAACAATCAGCTTTTAGTATTAGATCTTTAACCACTTCTGAGTTAACATACCATCACAAATAATACCAGCAATTTTTCAGGATGTGAAGGGAGAAAAATTATCTAGAACCTTTCATTAAACCTATAAGATGAAGTAAAAAATACATTTACCTTTGCCAGAAACACCACTACATACTGTATGTTAGATTTTCAAGGATATGAAGGTTTGATCAACTGGAGTGTTTCAGCTTTAAATCAGATATTGCACAGTATTTAATGGACATAAGATACAGGAAGTCAGAAGAAAATAATTTAGTGATCTGCTCATATTTACATTTCTACAAAATTAGTGTTTTGTCACGGGTGATCAGGAGACAACGCCTTCCTGATATGCCACCAGGTAGCTGCCAAGCCTGCTGGCTTCATCAGCTTGGCCAGCTCCAACACTTTGCTTTTCCAAGGGTATGTTGTAGCCTATTATTTTTATAAATCTATGATAGACTTTTTGATGCCCAGTTTTGCCTATTTTTCGGAAGGAAAGGTTCAAACCCCAACCCCTACTAAACTCTGCCCCTTCCCCTCCACCTTTGCCCACACTACAGCATCTACACTTCTTCATCCATGTTCTTTCCTCCTTAGCTCTAGTCTTAAACATGAACAAAGAAGTTTCAAAGATGGTAGAAATATAGAACACCGTTTGAAGTTAATTCCAATCCTATGAAATTACAGATCAGACTTTGAAAATACTGAAGAGTTATTCAAACATTAGATTTTTAAAGTTCTTTAGGTGTCAAAATAACTTTAGAAGATAATGGCAAACCCCCCACTGAATCAATGAAACAGCTTCTAACAATAAAGGGTATATAAATAAGGAAAAGCATTGCCAGACTCCCCTCTTAAAACTGCATTGCACAACGGTGACACTAACGTTAAATGGACTGAGTCATAGGTGGTTTTAGAATTCAAATTGACTTAGGAGCTTTAGTCCAGCGAACGGGAAATCACAACATGCTCTAAGATATTGTCCAAGTTGTAAAAGCTGTTTGCTATTAGAAATGATTCTGTGATGGGTTCATACAAAAGACCCTGGAAAATAGCCTACAGGAAAAGACTCCAGAGACCTGGTATTACTTATAGCAAAGGCAGTCAATTAGATGTAACAGAAATACCACGGTACCATTCCAGTGGAAATGTGACAGAGAACTTCATATTCATCCAATTTTACACCTGTATTATTTTGTATTATCCTAAAGAGACAGCATATCACACAGTCCCACACTCTGTTCATTCAATCAGGACCTGTTGGTGATGATGGCAACGCTTCTTCCTCTCCTTTATGAATTTTTGTTTGTTGTTTTCTTAAAGTATTTGTACAAATAGCAGAATTAATAAAAATTGGTCTAAACCAAAATTCTAACTCACAGTTGGAATTCCAGTGTCTAACAAAAGGAATCTTCCACTTGAAACCTTCCTGCATTTGGGGGCAGAACATCTCATCCAAGAGATTCCTCTGTGTCTATTAGGAGTTGAGCTCTTGCTCTCTCAACAAGCACTCTTTTTGACCTGGCTCTTTATTTTCATAGAATTCTCAGAAATCTATTATCTTTGAAATGTCAATGTCCTTGTAAAGACTAGTTGAAATTTGAGAGCTATTCAGGCAAGAGGGGGAACAGTTGCACTATATTTGCATACCTTAAAACCCTAAGCTTTA
Source organism: Haliaeetus leucocephalus (assembly GCF_000737465.1). Lineage (NCBI taxonomy): Eukaryota > Metazoa > Chordata > Aves > Accipitriformes > Accipitridae > Haliaeetus > Haliaeetus leucocephalus. Next base: position 5,258,583 of record NW_010973285.1, read on the forward strand.
AAAAGAAAAAAAACCCCTCACAACATTTTACTATGGGCTAAGAAGTATATGCAAAACACATATGTATACAGCTAGGTGCAAAGGATATTTGTATCAATGAATAAAAGTTTCTGTATGACACAGGAAGCAAGTCAGGAAAGCAGGTAACTTCAAAATGTAGGGCAGAAAACATTTCTGAAATCTATTTCTTCTGATAACATTTTGGCACATCCACTGATGTGGAAGGCATCTTTATGAGCATGTAATCCTATAAAATAGTCCATCCAGGGAAAAAAAATTAACCACTCTGTATGTGCCAATCTCAACTAAATGCTCAGGAAGCCCATACATGAGACCTTCCAGAGGAGGAAGGGAGAGAAGAAAGGCAGAGGAGTATCCTACAAGCATGCACTGTAAGACAACTGCAGACAGCACTTGAAATTTATAGTCATCATATAAAATCACAAAAGCTAGGATTACCATACCTTGGGAAATAAGGCTTTTGCTATCAAACAACAACAAAAAAACCCAACCCCAAAAAACATAATCATGAAGAGCAATGAGCAAGTCCATTTAAATTCATTCCTCTTCTGTCTGAGCTTCCCATTCATAAGAGACCAGTGACGAATAGTAGTTACTGGTAAACTTTAGAATAGCAAAGAGCTTCTTCCACAGCACAGATTTAAAATTAATGGTAGCACAGCACAGAGATTACAGTCTCACAAATTTAGTAACATCAACAGCATGGAAGCTGGCAGAGTTGCAAAGCACATGACAAATCAATGCCCAGGTTCCCACTCTCCTCAGAGGACAAGAAAAACCAGGCACAATGAGTTTACCGGCAGGACAGTGGTGGTGGCAGGACAGGACACTGCCTGTGCTGGCAGACCCAGGCACAGGAGAATGGAGTGAGTCTTAGAGCAGGACCCAAGTGACCTGCCTTTGATCTGTCTCTCAGACCTACCTTCTTGTCTCATTGCAAGTCATTCATTTGACCCGACCAACTCTTCTACGGCACCCTCCCTCTTAGAAAATACACTTTTCCAATCTATTTCACCAGCACTTCTGTTCAGGCATCTCACTGACTGTGAAACCCTGCAAAACATCAGGAACAAGAGTCCCTTAAACAGCTCTCCCCTCAATATTTATCTCCGATTACTCTTCTTTGCCCTGCTTGCCTTCACGGCCTTAAAGTCACATTCATTTCGACATGCTCTGATCAGTGTTTTTACATACACACACATATATACAAGATATTACAAAATGTGTTAATAATCAAGCTGGTCACTAATTCAGTTAGCATACTTTGAGCACACCAAACAAACAGATTCTGCCCTCAATATCTTGCATAAAGAACAACCCCCTCGCAGCCCTCCTTGGCCCTCACCACATGACAAGGCATAGAAAATGCAAAAGCACTCAGAAGCCAAGAACTGTCTTTTATCTCATCCCATCTTCAGATGCCTAACATCAGGTGGGGAAGGCTTTAACATATCAACTGAAAATTCATGAGATTGATGGAATAAATTATTTTGGTAGGTCAGTGTTAACTTCACTGCATGACAGATGGTTTTAACTTTTTCTTTTCCTAATTTCCAGAGCAAATTTGAGATATCAGTAGAGAAGACTTAAGTGAATTCTCTAGTTGCATTACTGTTTCTCAGAACACAGTGAAAATTTGAATAACAGTGTCCACGCATTTTCCTTCAAACAAGCAATAGATCATATTTATCCATGATATAGTGAAATCAGACCGGTCTTATTAGATATGCCCAATGTCCAGATCAATAGTGAAAACATGTTTTGCTTTCTCACAAACTGCAGAAAGCAAAAACTGAAACATGAAAATGTATGCACATTCTTCAGGGAAGTAACAGGACATAGCACCCAGGATTCTGCAGAAAACTTGGCTTACTTAGATGTGAGTCAAATTTGGCTTACTTAGATGCGAGTCACAATTACACCTGTAGCTCAGGCATTTCATCCTACTATCTAGGTAGTATCTCACTAGTTGCTTGTCCTCGCCATGCTGAATCCCTACTCGAGTCTGCCTCCTAACTGCACAGAACAGCTTGCAGCCTAGCACTGCTGTTTCCTGGGGCTCCCAAGATGGTAAAGGCATTCCTGCCGAGCTCTAACAAGCAGAGTCAATGTGGCCTCGAAGTCCTGATCAAAACAGAACACACTGAATTACATTTGCCCGTTAAGATACAAACTCCTATATTCAGAATAAAATACGTACTACTTAAAATTAAGGCCTATATTCTAGAGCAATGGGAAAAAAAAACCCAACAAAACTCATATTTTTAGTATAATGTCAGTAAGCATGGAGCTGCTTGCACTGAAGAGTAAAAAAAGATACCTGGAGGATATGTACAGTGTAATGTTAACGTGAGTTTAAAAAAAAGGAAGAAAAATAGATAAACATTGGATTTCCATTCACTCCTATAATTCTGTGGGGTTTTAAGAAATGCCTGTTCTCCAGTGCCCCAGCTATCATATACTGCTCAAGTTCTGCACGTAGGCAACCAGCCGAAGCGTTACAGGAAACACCCACACCAAGAGAGTTTATCACTGACCATGAAAGTTCCTCCAATAGCTGCATGAAGGTCCACCTCTCTAAGGTTTCCCTTTTTTGTCCTTCCACCCAAACTTCAAAAGCTCACTTTCATACCATCAGTCAAGTGAGAGCTTTGTGCGTCAAATGAGGTAACAAAAAGTGTATTACCAAGGACAAGTACTCAGCTTTATCTTCACACTTTTAACTTCAGTTTATGAAGATATTCCAGGGATATAAGCATCTTCAGAATTTTTCCAGGTACCCAAGTGATTATTCCTCTAAATAGTGCAAGAAAGTGAACAAAAGTATCTCTGATTTAACTTTTACCTTAAGTTTGTTTTTAAATTACAAGATTGGAGAGAACTAGTCATTAGCTTTTAATGACTTAAGAGCAGCTAAACTATGTTAGGTAGAATTTTAGGATATTTACCTATAGTGAAAATACTAAGTAATCATGATAGCAAAAATTGATCCAAAGTTGCATTTTATTCCTGGATTTTGCTCTGTCCAAACATTACTGTCAAGGAAGTCAAGAGAGTTCTTCTGCCTTTACAACTGGACAATTAAGTTTAAGAGGTATAGCTATTTTCCACACCTAGTCACCAAAAGTGTTAACCAGAAGCAAACAGAAAAACAACCTAATGTCAGGTTCTATTCTATGAACAAAGAACCCTGGAACAACAGGCTAATGAGACATTTCTGAAAGTAATCTAGATGTTAACATTCCTGCAACAGCCCTTACACACAGTAAACTAAGCTAAGCTGCATCTGGAATAAGAAACAGGCAGGCAATGGTCTAAAAATACTCATGTCCCTCCATTCTACAGCATGGAAAAGCAACTTTGCCACACTTGCAACACAAACGGAAATGTGAGGAACGAAGCCTCCACAGCACAACGTAGCAAAGGAAGAAATAATGTCATTCATACCTGCTAGAAAAAAAGTTTAGAAAGGTCCAACAGCAATTGATAACCAGGTTTTCTTTTTAATTCCTCTAGTTACTTGATAATCTCTATATAGAGGCCATCCTTCCTTTGCAATTTACATCTAAATCTCCCATGCAATGGAGCTGTGTGTCAGTCAGATTACTCTTACAGAACTCACGCAAATATTTTAAGGGAAAACATAAAGCAGCTTAACTGTTCAGCTTGAACTTCTACGGTTACTTAGCACAGCATTTCAATACACAGTTGTACAACAAGTTACAGTTTACTGCCCTCTGCACCACCAGTTTTCTCAAGTTTAAATAAATAGACATTTGCTAGACGTGGTCTTCATGGACGGTTATCTGTAGTCTTCAGAACCATTACAAGACCTAAAGTTTTAAGGAAAAAGAAGATAAAAGAAAGAAAGAAAACACCTATACCAGCAGAACAAGCATAGTTCTCCAAATACAGAAGCAGAGAGAGTGAGAGCACAAAGTTGCTCTGGGATCCAGAGATGGTCCTGGTGAGCCAGGACTCCGTGCTCTGCTTTACAAGCAGGCCCAGCAGCTCTCTCCTTTCCAGGGGCATGGAGGAGGAGGAGGAAGGCTCCAGTCAGGACACGATTTTCAATCTATTGCAATCTCCAGAATGCAAGCCTATTCCCATGCTGCATGTTTTCCTTGTCACATTTCACAGACACCCTTCAAATTTGTTTGTGGACTCTTTGAGATCTAAAGTCCAGTAGTTTCCTTTACAAAATAATTTTCAGTTTGTGAGAAGGGCTGTTAATGCCACTCACAAATAACTAATTAGACTGATTGAAGCTGACTACACAAGGTGAGAATTAAGCCAAATTAGATGGGGCCACTTAGGTGCTGTCGCTGAGGCACAGATGGGGAAAAACAGCACCCTGCAAGCGCGTGAAGACTCTTAGATGTTAATCATACTGTTTGGTGCGATATAAGGGTCATAAGACAGCAGTGGTAGACCTGCCACCCAGAGTAGCACATTCAAACAACTGACAAACTGAAACTCCTTGCTTTGTCCCAACATGAAAGCATGAGACTGTCCAAAAATCAACACCCTCCGTTCCAAAGTTTGGTTAGATCAATTTAGTTGCTGTAATGAAAATCCTTCAGCAGCCATAGCAAGTATCACTGTGCACAGCTAGCACAGCAAGAAGGAACCAAGAACAGAGGATGGGCACTAGGACATACAGTCATGCAGAGCACTGAAATAATAGAGTGGCAATCCTACAACAGCCTAAGTTCCATAAAACAGAGCAGAGTTCAATAAACAATGTAAACACAGTATTTTCTAATTTGACCTTCAGTGTGATTTTGTGCGCTCCATCAAATCTCTACACTGCCTATGACAAGAATTTCTGTTCTGGTGGCTGTATTCCACGGGTATGAGGCAACAGAGACAAAGCTGGGGCATCTGACAATAGAGACAGATGAGAATTTTGGAACCTAAAAAGGAATAGAAAAGACGAAATCATAGAATCAATTCATCCTGTGTTTCCACCAAAATAATCAGCAATTATATGGTAAACAGTGATAGTATTTAAAAATTAGTATTTTTAGATAATGTTAAGTTGAACTGCTGTTTTTCCAATCATCTTTGACTTTGAGAGACAACACTCAACTAATACTAGTCATAATTTTGCTACTCTAAAGACTAGCTCTCTCAGCAGCTTTTTCACAACAGAAAAACCAAGGAATATCTCTCTTCCTTGTTTATTATAAGACACTTGGAATTTGTCTCAAACAATATTTCTGTAGCGAAAGAAGGGTTCCTCACTTGGCATCACAATCTTTAGCAACCCCTCCTTGTAGTGCTTCTTACCAGTTTTCTTTCACGACCCTCCTTATTGGCTTTAAATTTCCATTTTGCTTCCTTGTAGGTCTTCATACAGAAATTATCACAGCTCCTTACCACTTCTCACCCCATCAACCAAGTCCACCTCACCTTTTTCTGCATCTCCAAGTTACTAATTTTGACATGTCTTCTACATGTGAAAATGCTTCTTATTTAGCAGGCCTGGCACTTGTCATTCCTTTCATTTCCAGCTTAAAACCCACAAACCCCTTATTTAACATTAAGAAGTTGTCAGTTAACAGTCAGTTTTGACAGCTTTTACACTTAAACCTCAGAAATAAACACTTTGACATAAATCATTAGCACAACCTGCACGGTGACCACAGACACCTCAAAGCTGAAGTCATGCTTCCACCAGCACTGGTGAAAGTATCAGAACTTACATATGGAGCAAGCAGAATGAACGAGGCTGAATAAACACACATTTCATCACTATCACCACCAACTGATCTTCAAACAATTTGCAATCCCGTCCAGACTGCTACAGCTGCATGCTAAGTTTCAAAAAGAATCACTGGTCCACATCACAAGATGAGAATTGGATTATTTCATTTGAATCAAGGAACTGAATTAGACTCCTAGAAAGGTAAACAAATTAATTTTATATTCATAAGTAACAAATCAATTTGAATCATCCCACTGAGCACTGCAGAAACTATACAGCCTCTTTAATTCAAGTTGAGCATGCCATTACCATGCCAGCAAGTCCCTCCCTTCTGATAACTTACAGCCTACTAAACACTATTGAATTTTGGAAGCAGTGGTTGCGTCTATATTGAGCTGTAACTGGAAGCAACAGAACTCAACTCTCCTTGATTGTTCACAACGCACATATGCCAAACATTCTGAGACTCCTCCTAAGGCAGGACACCCAAATACTGCTCCTGACAGGCCTCCAGCGCAGTTTGCTCATCAGATCACTGAAGGCATTCCTAGGACAGCTACAAATCCTGCTTGCCCCAGTGACGCCCCTTGCGCTGGCAGGCAACTTCCCACCATAATGGTGAGATTCACAACACGCATACAGGGCACCATCAGTTTTTAAATATACCAGTATGACCACACTGTGTCTGGAGCAAACAGTGCACTGCACAGCCCACTACAGAGGCCGACAAGGGAATAGGTAGGTACACACGTCTGCCTAGTAAATGTCAGCCAAGGGATGCCAAGTGCTGTGCCCATGGGGATGGGCCCCAACAGCTGGAAAGGAACAGCCATACCTGCACTAGGCTGTCTCACTGATAAGCGGCTCATAGGGAAGATGACCGTGCTGGAAACACAGTGGCTGCATCAGTACTACCCTTGGGTATTGCTAACCAAATAACGTAAAGAAATATTTCTTCACTGATGGCTCATGCACTTGCTTTGATTGTGCTGGTGGAGGCTGGTAAAGACAAAGTATTATGCATTAGTTGTCCTAGAACTAGATTATCAACCACTTTTCAAAGCATACTGCAAAATATAGCTTATACTGCAGAAAGGCACCTACAGTGACAGTAGTTCTAACCCCAAGATAGCAGGAAGGTATCAGGGCTTTACGCAGATGGAAGTTACTTTACTTGGCGGAAGTGTAATTACAGGGAAAAAGATCAGAACTCAGGAAACTGCTTGGCATTTTGACAAACTGAGCCACAAAATGCACACCATACAGTTTGTGCAGAAGTGTTGGCTCAGTTGCCTGTGTGACAGTTAAAGCTGGAATTTTCTTACCTATTTCACACGGAATTGGAACAGCCTACATTAGAGGCCTATACTTAATAGTTCAATAAAAATATTCAAGCAATAAATACATGCCACTGCAGTTAGGAAGCGTCTAATCAAAGACCAGGAACCAGTGCTTGGTAAGAGCTAGTTAGTTATTTCAGTATGACTTTTTTTTAGAAACAGAACAATTTTCCTTACATGGTACCTGAATGAACTGGAATGCATTCAAAACCTATGTACAAACCAAGAACTAGAAAAGCCTCCCTCACCCACTCCTTTGCATAAATATCAGGATAGATATTAAATTTAAGAAGCTAAGCCCTAGTGTTTTCTGTATGCATGAAATAAACAGTGGCCAGAAACAAGCAAGTTTATTAGCTACTTACAGAACACTTGCATTGCAAAGTCAGTTTTAGAGAAAGCTGTATTTAAAAACATCTTACTCATGTATGCTAAACGTGGTACAGTCTTCCCAAACTGGAGCACTGAGGTGCTCACATTTACTTCCAAAAGAGGCTTAACTGAAGCATCAAATACAAGTCTGTTTAGCAGAAACTGCCATTTCCCATTCTCTAACAGGTTTTGTGTTTAGAAACAGAATACATACTACGATATAGGACTGCTTAACCTAGTCAATAGAATGCCATGACTAATACCATACTTAACTGCAAAAAAATCTCAGTGTTTACAAGCAAATAAAGAGGAATGGTTCTTCAAGAAGATGATTTAGAGCAAAGTTTTGTATCTGCCAGTTAAAAGTTTAAAGCATCACTTTTAATCATTACTTAATCTGCTCTGTGTGAAGTTTGATCACAACAACTAATTTCCCAAACCTCTAGCATACAAGCATATTAGTTTATAAGCATAATGGTATCTGAAACCAGAATCCTTGTCTTTTTTCTTTTTTCTAATGGCCTCCATTAAGGTGTCAGGTGACATAAGCAGGTCACCATGACTGTCAAGTTTCAATGAAGAAGGTTAACTGCTATTGTGCCGCTCTGGTCAGGGATACTTCTTGTTCAATACAAGCTTCTCACAGAAGAATACTAGCCGCATTTTTCAAACGTGAAAGACAAAATTTCACTTCATGATGACAACCAGCGATGCTAATCATAAACTGTATGCTATCATCAAGTTCTTAACAGTAGCACACAGTCAGGTACTTTGCTGCAAAACTGGTATTCATATGAGGCAGCATTCAATGATCTGTTTTTCCAAAAATCAGTTAATTTACCCACAGTCTAAAATCATCATTCTATCCCTTGCAATGTTTCTCCTCTACAATGAGGAAGCTAGCAAGACTTGTAGAGGGTGAAGACAAAAGTCTGTATCTTAATAACTGGGTAAATTCCACCCATATTCTTCCTGAGGGACTTCAGAAAAGTATTACATGCAAGTTGCAAATCATCAAGTCAGCAACTTTTAGGGTCTAAATAGACTCATTAGGATTTGTCCAGAGCGATATAGGACATCAAATTAAACTTCTGTGCCAGGTTCCCACTACATACATAGCTTTTTCCAAGGCTGTAGAACTGCTTGAATGGTTGGATTTTGTAAAACCACTTTGAACTTGAACATGGTGTTGGCAGTTAATATTCTTCCTTAACAGAATCCTCCTGCCAGGGCATTCAACTATTCTTTTCCAAATTATTCCAGAAACATGCGCAACATCCTACACATATTGCTCTAAGTGACAACAAAGTCCTCTGAATTCGCAAAGTCTTGAGTTCTACAAAAACAATAGCCAGTGGCAGACGTAGCAAGATAACAAGACAAGCAAGAACGTGGAACAGAAGGTAACCTATACAAGATCTAACTTGCGTCCTATCTGTAAAGGCTGAGTTAGCACAAGTGATTGGAGGATTACCATGTCCATCTCTGAGCACTTAAGAGCAGCAGTATTCTTTAAATCTAGCTTTTAAGGTTGTTACTAAGGAGCAGAAGAGAAGGACTCTTTAAATATATTTTCATGCTAAGTAAAATTGTTCTTTGGAAGAACAGTTGGGGAAATAGCAGATCGTTTTCCTTTGTCTAAGAACTTCGCTCAAGAATAGTATTAATTCTCAAATCCTGCTAATGATAAAAGTAAGTTGCAGATGTTACAGAAAAGGCCCCTATAATGCCCTTAATCCATCCCAGTAATAGAACTATTCTAGCTTTTGTTCCAACCTGATTTTAAAAATTCATAATTAATGTAGACAAAAAAGGGAGGATTTTTTTAAGAGATGTATCTCACATTTAAGGTCACCAAATACAGTAAAAATCTCAGATCTTGAGTGGCCCATTGAGATCCATTGTCAGAGACACGAGCACCATTTGCATTCAGATGTGAGGTAACTTAGGAAATCTACACAGTTCAGTGCTCGTGCTTCACAGAAATCCCATCAAAATGGATCATTACTTAACCATGTGCTTCAGTGCCTGTGTCTTTTTTCCAGACTGTGCATAGTCAGACATGCTGTCATCTGAGCTGTGCAGTGCTTCTGAAGAACCAAGCCTACCTAGGACTCAAATCAGCAGGACAACACCTATTCCCAAGCATAGCCAATCATTTCCTGGGAGGAACCCAGTTCTTATATATATCTAGACGCAGAGAGCTCTGGATGCCAGGTAGTGGGCTTGCTAAAGCAGACACAGGAAATCCTTCTATGTTTTGTAGAAGAATAAAAATATTGACATGGGAGTGACATATACTTGAAAATGGCTGTTGAAAGTGCCTGTTGAAAAAGCACTTGGAAATCAGTATCCAGAAGCTGAAAGTAAGTTAATACAAGAGAAATTGTTCCTGTCTAATTGCAGGTTAACTCTTTAGCCATACACAAGTCAGTGAAAAATAGGGCTAGTGCAAAAGCACAGGCGTTCCAGTTTCAAAGTCAATTGGCCAAATAGCTGCTTAGGACCTCAATTACTGCACGCAACCATTTGACAACAGAGCTACACAGTATATATTTTTCCATATGCTTATTTTTGTTGGCATGGAAAACACCTTCATACCCTAAGAAGCCCTGACACAGCTGCACGCTCCTCAGTAAGTCATGTGTTTGGAGAAACCAGTGTTTTCTCCCATGTCACACAGCACATTCTTTTACATTTTTTGTACAGACAAGCCAGGGCTAGCAGACTGCTGGAAATGAACAGGCACAAGAAATAGGAATTGTGAGAATACATGTCAAAGATGATTTATTTCACCAATACTTCACTGTAAAGTGTTGACCATTTAAAGCTCATTCTTCAGTTTTCAAAACTCAAGGAAGATCCCATTATATGTCCTGTTAGAAGAACAGCTTCAAGATTAACTATGGATTCAAGACTATAGCATACTATTTACAGAATAAGTCATCTAAAAGCATTTAAAAACCCCAAATTCTAAACAGCAACAATTTTATTTATCATGTTTTTTACTACGAAAGACACTATGGGAAGGGGAAAAAAATGTCATTTCTCAAGAAGCTGAGACTCAACCTAGTGGACACTGTCAAAAACCCCCAACTTTTCACACTTCAGCTTCAAAACTGAAGAGCAAACTTGGACAGTAATAGCTCTGCGTCTGGATCATTTTGAACACTTCCCACCAGAATAAACAGACGCTGCTGTAGCAAAAGGTAAGTCCATCCCACCTATAATGTCAAGTCCCTTGTGCCAATCCCTGTACTGGTACAGCTGTGCAGTCAGCTAGATTACAGTACTGATGTGGCTCACTGCACAAATGTTTCTGCTGCAGCAGACAACAGGAAAAAGCAGCCCCTTCTTCTGTTGTTCCCACTTTTTGATGGCAAGCTCAGTGACAACTTAACGATCAAGATGCTGACAAAGAATACAGTCGTAAAGATTGACAAAAAGGTGCCTGTGAATCATTTGCATGTATATGGAGGAAGAAGAAAAACCTGAGAAGAACTATGTATTTCAAGATCTTCCCTCTTTATTCAGGTAAAAGCCGTTAGTCAAAAGGAGTGATGCAGACTGCTTAAGTTACCTAACCTGATACCTGTAGCTAAAAAAGAAAAATCATGACTAGATACTGGAAATGTCAATACATGCTTGTATCTGGCAATCCAGCATCATCTATTGCATGTTTAAACAGCGTCTCCCTGGACTAATTTTTTTAATGATGACTGACATTCACCACTACTTGCCACCAGAGAAGCGTGTCAGAATGCAGTGTGTTGCCAGAAGCATATTTGTGATGCAGTTCCAGAAAATCAATACAGTATTCAACCACTGTGCTGTTACTTTGCAGAATGAAGCAGACATTAATACCACTACCGGAGCTCTGTGTAGATAAAACAGAGCCCAACACTGCATGGTGCAAGGCTCAGGTGGCATAAAACCACAGGTCCCTCTAGGCTCCTCTCCCCTCTAACCTCCCTGTCCTGAATACAATACTGACTTTGGTGGATCTCACATGGCCCAGTCTTGGAAAAAATAAAAACTAAAATACTCACAACAGAATGGGGAAAAGAAACCTGTTACCAAAATTAGATCTACAAGCAGTCTTTTTCATAGCACAATGCTTCCACACCCATTGCACCTTACCTTTAAGACTGAATACATCTGAAAAAGCCTTGCAGGGAGAACAGTATGAAACCCTGAACTAGAAAGCATGCTCTTGCAAATTTTTTTTTTTTTTTTGCAGAAGGCTTTCACCCAAGTAGGGCTTTTAAATACATACTTCAATCTAACATGGTATCTTAAAAAAACCCAAACAAACAAACAAACAAAAAAACCCCATAGAGATGGATTGAGTACTCCAATTTTTGTTTTCACTTTGAATAATACAGGATACTTTGTGCCTTTGTTCATTGCTACAGTTTCCTGTTACTAAGACTATAACCATACACTTGGGAAGCCCGAGATTTTTCTCAGGTGCAGGACTGTCTCAGATACAAAGAGCACATTGTTCAAACACAAGCACACTTAATGTCTGTTTGCATATATATACATATACTCATGTGAGTTCCATTCCAGATCTGGTCTCAGCCTCACTGGGTATCTCTACACCACACCTGCTCCCTTGCTAAGCACCTCTTAGACTATAACTTCTGGACTAGAAGAGGCATCAGCTCTTGGTACTTAATTTAGGCCTCAACAGCTTCAAAATTAAAGATATTTAAAAGAGTAGAAGAACTAAGTTTCTAATCTGTATAAAGTGTTTGCATTGTTTAGATGGTAACTGATCTGGAATACACTGCAAAACCATAGGCTCAGCTAAAATGATGTCCCAGGCACCTATACAATGAGAAACTACTAGTAAATCAGTGTTACTTCACAAGGTAATGCTCTTCTCTTGGTAGTACTCTAACGCGTAGACATAGACTTGGAAAGCTATGATTTAAAGAGTGATCAGCTAAGAGCTTTAAATCAAATTACAGTCTTAAGAGGCAATCATAAAGAATAAATGTTTTCCAACAAAATTCCCATGAAAGCAGTATCTGAATTCTACTTATTACTTTTACTAACTAGCAGGCAGAAACACTCTAATGCCAGTTAGGTGTCATTGCCTCCCCCAATTAGAAGTGCTGGCCTATTACAGTATTTCAAGCTATTGCAATCTCTATGCTTCAAGACTGCATATTTCCTCAAGTATTGGCTCGACATCTGGTTACAAGTCCTGCAAAGATTAACAGGAATTGTGGTAGGGCAAGCACTGGGAGAGAGAAATCACAAGAACACACACACACAAAGCATTTATCTGATGTTTGCTTGAGACACTGAGAATAAAAATATCATCAACATGATGAATGTGAAGGACTTAAATGTTTGTTTTCAGCAGAACTAGGATTTCACCCAAAGAGCTGGTCTATATAATGTTTATAATGCATGGAAATAAACAGATCAATCGCAACCTTAAGGCATCACAAATACCTTCACTAGATCAGCACGGAAATCATCCCCCATGGTGTTCAGGACACTCACTTATGTGTTGCCAGGCTGGAAGAGCTGATTTAGATTTCTCATGCTTATTTCATGGTCATAAAACTACTGTGACAGAAGACAATTTAAGCATGGTAGAGGTCTCCACACATTGTTGCCTGACAAAGTAGTTCATTAACAATTTCAGGCTGATTTACATACAGTCCACCTGTCTAGGTATTTATACCTTACTAATTTTTTTTCAGATAATCAAGTTTTGTGGGTGTTATCTATAGTAAGTGATGTTGATCTAGTTTTGTTACACTCTCCACACTGCTACGGAAGACAGCATAAACTACTTTGCTGCCATTGCTTTCACACAATAAGCATCTCATTTTACCCCTGAGACAGTAAGATGGCCAGGAACTGCAGTAACACTGAACTACTGCCAAGAAGCGGTACCTTCTGCTCTATTATCTGCAATATTTCTGTGTCAGAGTAGCACAGCTGATGGAACTGTTGCTAAGACGAAGTTTTGGGAAAGGTATCACTAAGCCTTGTGGGAGGGAAAAAGACAGGTTAAAGAACCTGAGTCAGGTCAAATTCAACAGTCAACAATGCTTCTGGCTCCTAACAGCTCTATAATGTCCATGTCTTGTTACCCAGCTAGAGAAAGGAAAGTGAAAAGTTTAAGGACAAGACCGTGGTTTGGAAACACCTAAAAAAGCAAGTCAACAGGCAGCAAACCAAAACCATTTTCCACAGCAAGATTTGTCTATCCTGTATGTTCAAGCAGTATAGGCTTTCACATATTTTTAGATTTTAAAGCTTCAAATGGGCTTTGTAAAAACTATTACATCCTGCAGTTTAGAATTAGCATGATTTTTCAATTCCCCTACAACTATAGTATCCTCTCCTCAAAATGGGACCCTGCATTCCTAGTGCTTTAAAGAAATGCATTTGACTAACTCCCCATGCTTCAAAAAGGGTAAGAGCTGGGAGTGGATCAACCAGCAACAGACATATTCCTGACTGCCAAATATTAAATACTTATTTCTATGCAACTACAATGCTAATAAGTACATCCTAAAATACTCTTCTTCCACAATGTTATCCAGCCAACTTAAGAACCCTAGTATTCTGCTATCTCAAACTGACACATATCATAACCACCTTTATGAAGATAACATACTAAATATAGTCCAACAAAAGTGAAGAAAAGCTGAAGTCTTTATAAAGACACCTTGATTAACGTGACATGACAGAGACAAGCACATCTTACAGAAGTTTTTACCTTGTAATTCCTTATCATTCAGCAAGAGTGAAAGGAAAAGCCAGTAAGACAAATTTGGATACTTGTCCACAGCACAGAAGGCCATAAAGGAAATTAGTTATGGAGAGACTACCCAGTAATAAACCAGGACTTAATGCAAGAGATTAAGTTTAACAGGACACCAACTTCTCACCCCTACCAGAATTCATGGCTGTGAAGCTTCCGTACCATGTCTGGCAAGAAGTGCATTCATTTCAGCCTAAGTAATGACTGCATCACAGTTCACAAATACCAACCTCTAACCCCCCTGCCCCCACCTAAAAGTAAAAGCAGTACCAATGACCACTAAAATATGGTGATGGTTTGCAGCTTTAACATGGAATTTACCTGGTCGATGTATACAATAATCTAGGCTACCAATATACATCCTGAGTATGTTTACTTAAGATCTATTTCTTGGGGCTTTTTAATGTAATCAAACACCTCTGCTCAAGGAAGACTGATTGTGCAATACTGACAAATGCTGTATTTCTCAATACTGGGAATACAAGAGAGACGTGTTATGAACTAGGACAGAACATACTGAGGTCATCTTATTTACAGAAAAATCCATGTTCTCCTATTAAAGAACACTGTATTCTGTGTGGTCAGCCCAACAGAAGAGCCTGCACAAATAAATGGTTGTATCACTCAACACTGACTATTGATAAGAACTTGTCTTTATGCAACAGGGATGAGGAACTAGGAGAGGAGAGACAGACCGGCAGGCAGAGAAGCAGGAGTGGGCATCCTATGTGCCTGGCGTATACAATTCCCAGGGCCCGATTCATTTACCTTCTCCCATGAGGTGAGAGACACCCAGAGACATATGGGATACAGCACTAAGAAGAGCATCTCCTGAACTACTGTACCCTCTAGACAATTCTCCAATTTCAAATTTCTCAAAATAAATATTTAACAGCAGCACTGGCCCAGAGACCTGTCACCCACAGCTTGGTATCCCCCACATACACAGCGCCTAACTACCTGGGTTGCCTTATGGTATTCAATGCACCAAGCAGACTGAACTACACTGGCAGAACAGTGAATTCTTCACTGTAACAAATGAGACTAAGAAAACCACTGCTGGTTTGCAAGCCAATTCCTCTCCCCCATCTCAAGTCTTCTGTGTTCTGACCATTGGAATAGGTAAACTCTCCACCAGCCAGGTACTACAAGCTCACTGTACAAGCTTATGCAGGATAGTGGTACCCATTAAACGCTGAATATAGTACACAGACCCTCGTGTGGCAAGGTACATGGATTATTGACCATTTTGCAACTTGCTTCTGGAGCACTCAATTTTAAGATTTTAGTAGAGTATCAGAAGACTATTTTTACAACTGCAATGTTAACAGTCAAGTACACCTTGGTCTAGAAACGCTCCGAAATCCATGGGCAACTGCATTTAGATGTTAATACAAAACAGCTACTGAATCAAGGCCTCTGCTCTGAACACTAGCAAATGCCTGATGCTTAACACAGACCCACAAAGTTGGTGCAGGCCCTGGCTTGGAAGTGTTCGCTCACATTTAAAGAGCGGGGAGCTTACCAGTAACACTTACCTACATTTCTGTTTTTGTCCACCTTGTTAGAAGATGGTCTACAAAGGAACTCTATATTGCAACACCCCAATGTGTACTATCTAAAGAGTCTTCAAAATCTTTGCCAGCAAGTTTCATCTTCTTAACCTCAATGTGCCAAGATACTACTTGAGTCATCACACCAACAACTCCAGTATTTAGAATTATTTCAACTCCCTCTACAGAAATGGATTTGTACTGTTCGTTGAGAAACTATGACACTAAAACACCAGCAACACTGGAGCTGATGAAATGGGGGAGTCTTTTTGTTTGTTTGTTTAATTCAAGTTTTTGTTTTCAGAAATGCTCAATTTAATTCCAGAGAAAGAATGTTTACTCCTCTTCAACAGTTCTCTGTATTTATAATGATATGCTTAACTGACGTACCTACAAACACTATGCTGATTTTAAACGAGAGGCTTTCCATTATTTGAATTTTAAAAGCCACGTAATTCTGTATCTGCTTAGCAGTTGCAAGAACGTATCCCCAAAACATTGTAATATCATTTAGCCTTATAGCAGGTTTTCGAAACACATTATCACTTTCTTGAATATGTAGATAGCTGCAAGCTTGGGTTTATTCTGTTTGGATTTTTTTTTTTTTTAATGGAAGGGAAGACAACAGGAGAATAAAAGCTAGCCTAAGAAGTCATTCCTTCCTACATCTTGTACCACGAACCCCAGTGACTAGGACAGAGCCACCCCACATGCTAGGAAGTTAATAAATTGGAGAATTCCAAGTGTCCTTAACAGGCTTGAGGAAAGATATACTTTTAGCTTCCATATTAATACACCAGTTTCACATCTGAACTCCTGAATAACCAAAATACATAGGACATGATTTGTAACTTTTATACTCTGAACTATGTCATAAAGCCTTAGAAAACCAGCATCTTGTTACTGCATTAGAAGTCTGCCTCCACCTTGCAGTCAGCCAAACGATACCAGGCTTCTGTTGCCTCTGAACACAGATGAGTCTCCATTCCACTGAGAGGCTATCACACAAGCCCGGCAATAGGGATTATTTTTTCATCTCACTATACAAATTACTAAGGATACAACTGTGGAAAGTTTTGACAGGTTATCTATGTCACTCTTTCATCCACTAATTTAGATGCAATCAGATTCGCTTTAAGGATTTTACTCCTTCTCACTCCCTTAAAGCCTCAAGCGGATGTCCCAGTTTGCCAGGGGACCTGCTGTAAAGCAGGTTTCCTTAGAGCCTCCTTCACTTTACTGGGAAATCCAGACGTTGTTTTATATCCTCTGAAGACTCCAGAAGAGTTAAAATGAGCCTTGGCAGCTCTGAAGTTTCACCCTGCCACACCGAGCTTAAAGCAGTCGTTTTCAGGACTGACCGTCCCTCAACCAGCCGGGGAGGATCTGAAAGCCAAGACGGCTCTTCCCGCGATCCGACGTGGCTACGGCGGAGGCGAACCTCTGCGGATCGCGGTGCGCCCCTCACGGAGCGCACCGCTCCTCTTCCAGCCGGCTGATGCACAGCATCGATCGCAGCAGGATTCCTGCTCCTGGCGCGCCCCGCCACCAAGACCACTCGCCTCCGTGCGCACCCACCAGCGCCCGCTCGCTCGCGCAGCCACGGCTCCCGCGGGCAGCCGCTTCC
>NW_010973285.1:5276519-5297082 GCF_000737465.1 Haliaeetus leucocephalus
GCCGGTGTGAGCTCTCCCGAGCGACGCGGGGGGGGGGGCAGGCAGCGCGGAGCCCCCCGCCGGAGCGCGGCTGCGGCAGCTTCCCAGCCCTCTGCCCCGGGGGTGGGAGCGGCAGGGCACCCCACTCCAGAGGCAGCGGGTCCCCGTCCGAAACGCATGCCTGCGTCCCCCTGCTCTGCAAGCCCTTCAGACCCGACAGCGTTACCGGCTGAACGGGAAGGAAACACAGCAGCCATTCTGAAATTGCCCCTACAAATGCAGATTCCAGCACGTCCATGCTGGCAGCACTGCAAGGTAACAGCCAGCACGGTGAGCTTGCCAGATGCTACTATTTTTGGCTCAGTCCTTCCATGGTGCCATGCAAACTATAGATAGTGTGTGTTGCTGCTTCGAACTCAGCAGAGTAGCCCAAGCTCCAGCACCACCTACTACCTCGCTGGGCACCTACCTCATCTAAGGTTTAGCAAATACTTCCATTAACTCTCCCAAGTTTTCCCGAACTGATAAACGTTAGGTGTAACTGCTCCTACACAATGTCAATGGTGGAATGTGCGGCCCAGCCCCTTGCTACTTCTAGGACCGCTTCTGGTATTTTCATGCTGTTTTCCTGCTTAAGCGATGTTGTAGCCACCAGAGGCGTATTAAACTATAACGAGCGCAAGGGGGAGATACCAATGCGATACCAGATGTCAATTCCCACATAAAAATGGGAGAAGACCCAAGTTTTACTAATGGATGTTACGGCACTGTAAAACTTGACAACACCAACAATGGCATGTTCACATCTGTTGCTTTAACGAAAGGTTGGTTGTCCTCTTATAAGATCCCTACTACCTGGGACCGAGTGTATCCCAGGAAGAGGATGGAATGAAAGACAGCAAAAGGATTCCCCCAACAATCTGATCTCCCCAGAGTAAGCACAGACGTTTTCAAAAGTTATTTTAATTCACACATGCATGTGTTTTACAGACCCTTGCTTCAACACTTTGACCTATACAAGCAATCAACCCTGGGAAGAAAGATGACAAATTAAATATCAAGGGAAACCTTCTCCAAACAAAAACAAGCGTAAGAAACCTCGCGTGAATCATTCCTAGCAGTAGCAGCAAGGTAGACTGCCTCACAAGGGAGAAAACAACAGCTTCCTCAGTTTCCTATTTCTCACACACTACCTCATAACCTAAAGCAAAGGCACTGAGCTACAAAAAACTTCAGACTGAGTGGCAACAGTATAAGGTTTGTTGTGAGTAATGCTTGGAACATGCATAGTTACAATGAGGCTGCATTACTTCTCTGGACTGCCAGTGTCATTTCTTGGTTGGGTTTCACGTGCGAACTCTGAAACATACGAAGCATTATGTAGTTTCCACTAAAAGTCAAATTAGATGTATCAGTAAAACTGTTTGAGGCAGTCCCCAGTGTTGGTGGGGGAAAGATGAAGATCCACAACAGTTCTTTTTTCCATACAATAAGAGTGATAAGAGTGAAAGAGACTATGATCAAAAATAATGCAGACTAGGCAAGCATAAACAACACACAGCTTATAAAGGTATTCCTTAATGTCAAGTAGCTAGGAGTCGAGATTCACTAGCTTCTGAGGTCCCACATGACATTTCGCATGCCCTGATGGCAGGTCAAGAGCAAAGAAACTAAGGCTTTAAATCCACATATGAGTAACTGTTGCATCAGTTTTGTTCTTTCAGCTCAAGCTCACGCAGTAATGCAAATGCTTTAGTATTTCATTATGTCCACAGTATTTTGTTTAGATGTCACAGAGATGGCTCCATCTATCTCTGCCTTTCATCTTGTTCACATAATTTGGTTTGCATCAAGTATGTTTTCTCACTGTACCGGTGCAAAACCAGAAATCCCTGAGACTGAAAAGAAAAAAATGTAAAAGAAACCAAACACATACTGAGCCTGGGGGGAAAGAATTGCGTGTTCACTTGAGAATCAGAGGTGTGAACAGATTCAGGGGCAAAGAAACACCATCTCCAGAACAACCCTGTCTGGGATACCAAGAGTGTCTTTACTGACTTGTGAAATGCCCTATACATTTCATGGCCCTCTATAAGTAATAAAATACGAGTACTAGGACAGGTAAGATCCTGGATTGGGGAATAGAGCTGTAGGGACAAAGAAAGCATCACTCCAAGTAAATCTCATGGTTCATCTTTTTCTCATCTTAATTCTTCATTTAAACAGTGTTAATTGATTATTACAGTTAAATGTAGAAGCTTCACCTAACTGATTGCTTTCCTTCCATACTTACTATTACTGTTCCTACAGGTCTGACAGCTTTCTCTAAGCCTTAAGCTTTGTCTCAATTACACCCTTTTACAATTTTGATCAGTTTCCACGTTGATTTGATTAAGTTAGCATGATTTGTCTTGTGGAAAAAGCCTTTGTATATGCTTGCTAAGCTTACTGAAATCAATTCTCTGTCTTACTATTCCCCGTATTAATGTATGATACAAAAACATGGTGACATATGTCAGCTAAGGCTGAACTGTACATGCAGGTACAAAGAAAGCAAGCTACGCGATTAAATCATAGACATTAACAGGAAAAAACAATACACAATCACCTCATCTTGAAGACTAGGGTGATGACAAGAGGCTCAGCTCTAAGTTGGTTATTTTGGTTTTTTACCCATTATTTTAGAACATTTTTTTGTCTATGGCACTCTGATGGAGGCAGTCTTGAGCTGTAGAGCTGCCTGATAGAAACTATCAGCAGGTCAGTGGCTGTTACTTCACAAAGATACCAAGCAATGCCACCATCAAACAAGAGATGGATGGCTGCAGGCAGGGCAAAGCACACGTTGGTGCAGGAGAAAGACTGTTGTTTGCTGCTTTGAAGTAGCATGTTCCTGGCACATATATTCACAGCCAATGACTGAGCTGCCAAACCCTGTTCTGACACCCTTGCCCTGAACGGCCAGCCAGCTGGGGCAACACCTGTAAACTTGGCAGCAGTATCAATACTTCTGAAAGGAGTGTTGGGTTGAACCTCCCGGTGGGATACCTGTAGATGGAAAAAAAAACAGATGGCTGCGCTGTCTGAATCTCAAGCCTGCTGAGTATCGACATGGGCCACTGCCCAAAGTCCTGGAAGAGCAGCAGAACAGAGCTGGAAAAGCAAGAAGCACCGCAAGGGTCTGTGTTTTGCCTAACCTTCCACAATACCTCTGTTTCCTCCATGCAAAACCAGATCTGTACCAGTTGATCGCACATTGGTTAGGAGCTACCGTTCCCACAGAAAAGACAAACGTGCTTGTAAGAGACAGGGAAATCCCATTTCACTGCATAAAGCACTGAAAAGATTTGAACTGCAATCCCTTGTTCAGCTCTAGTCAGCAAAGGAATTCTAGCTGCACCAAAATCAGAGAGAAACTCTAAGAATGTTTAGGGAACCTCAGAGCCATTATTTGAGAGTAGAAAAATAAAAATTGGTTTGTTCAGTTTATCAAACTAAAATCCGATGTGACACGCTATTGTGCTCTCCAAATATTCAGGGTGAGGCTAACACAAGCAAGGGGCCAAAAAGAACTATTAAAGCGCAGAAGAATAAATTAGCATAAACTCACTATAAATACTTTTTCCTGGCATTCCAAAGGTTGTTGATCTTCAAAAGTAGCCTTCCGAAATAAGGACTGCATGCAAAAGAAACAGTGACTCAAAAGTAATCACCGCTGTCAGCCATCACTGCCTCCATGTGGGAGGAGGTGAAGATAGCTGGAAGGATAGAGACATCCTTCCTCTGGTAGCTTGCAGCCTGCAGACACTACTTCATCCAAGGGCTCTGGGCTGGGGTACTACTGCTGCTCCCTTCTATCTGCTGCCGTTTGGTTTAATACCAGATGAGTGTAAATTCCAAAATCACTAAGGAAACTGAGGATGTTTATTCCCTTTGAAGACGAGGGAGCCAGCACCTCACACTTCCCTCACTTCTCATCCATTGCTATTTAGTGTCTCTTCCTTCCTCCTACTCCTTTATGCCTTTTCCTTGCCCTCCTTTCTCCTGTCTCATCACAAATCTCCCCCTCCACACACATGCTTCTTTCAGTGAGTGGGATCACTCCTCCATCGTTTTCCCTTGCAGGATCTGCGTTTAATTTATAAATGAAGCAGAGAAAAGAGAGGAAGAGAGTAAATGGCATCCTCCTTCCTGAATCCAAGGTTTCTGTCTGCATTTTCATCAGTCTAGAAGAATCATCACTGTCATTATCAGGTGGGCCTGGAGGAATTCTAGAGGAATTTACATTCACCATTTTTTCTCCTGGAATTGAAGAAGAAACCTAAGCGTTGCCTTATATTCAAGTAAATGTGGTACTCTCAAACTAAGACTAGATTTGTTTTTGAAAGCAGCTGTATGACATAATTCCCTGAGATGCCTTATGGTCCAACATTTCTAACTCTGTCCTGCTGCCAGTGAATGCTAGTTTGCCAGCACCCACTTCCAAGATTTCATTGTCTTACCACCAGAAATAGATTGCACATCTCCTACATAGCTCTGTGGCACTACACCCCTACAGGAATTTCTTAAAGATACTGAGCCCTGAGCAATGCTTTCATTTCTTAGTCAGGTTTATCAGTGGCTGTTACTTCCTACAGTGTTTTTTCTGACCATACAGAAAGAACAGTTTACGCCAGTAGACTGATTATGTCAGCTTGTCATTTCTGTCTAATTACTCCAGGTTTATCTAGATACATCATTCAGCTTTACTTCCCAAAATCCCTGCAGATATTTTTGCACTTTCAGCTGAAAATGATAAAAATATTGTAAAAAAACCAGTGTCTTTTTTACTTATCAGTTTTGAAATGTAGCAATAGAGGCATTGTGGATCTGAAACCTAACCAACAGCATTCCTTTCTTGGCAAAATTGTACTTGCACACAATGAGTCTTCTTTTCTACTGCATCCTCTGTGGATCACATCTGAGAAATCACATACTGATAAAAAAGTTTTTTAAGTCATATTTACATTACAGACAATATGGTCTGTGTTTTCAGAAAGAGTTAAGTCGTAGCAATCATACAGCATTTTTCTTTTTGATCACTCCTGCCAAACCAGACCAAGCTGATTTCTAGTAAAACTAACGGATTCCAAACATCACCCATGATTTCTGTACCCATTCTTCCTATCTTTGAAATAATAGGGTAATATTTTTATTTCTCAGGGTCTGAAAGCTTGTAGTGTATGAAGTATGCATTCACTAGTGAATATGAGGTTGCCTTAGAATAATTAGCTTCTGGTTAGAATCTGTGAATATTTGAAGAAACTGGTTCATTTTCTGCCTGAGTTTTCCTTCTTAGAGTTTTGCTGATAGTTTGAAAGAGTCACATTTGGAGAAAATTATGGTGTATTTCTGTAAATCCTTCAAGGAAGAACATCCGGAATTTCCAACTATTTCCACAGAGTTTCTATGTTTCTGGACTTCAGTTGCTACCAAGAATGAAGTCCTAGCATATACAAAGTTTCTTCTCCATGTGAGAAAATTTTCACCAAGCTTTGAGAAGCACTAACATTGTCATGTTGTGAAGCAGAAAATCGAAATTTGGCCATAAACATTCTGAATATAATTTTTTCACTTCTAGTCTTCCATTCCTCTGGCAGGTCAGTCCAATTTACAACACACTAAACTTTGAAAAAAAATTACTTTTCACACACACTTGGGAATTTACAAATCTCTAAAGATTGCTCCAGTACCATTCTGCAGCTCAGGCTTCAGAGAGAAGACAACTTTGAGACTGGGACCAGCCTGACAGAAACTCAGACCAGCTTTTCACACTATGGGAAAACAGAAGTCCAAGTGAAAACCATGACTAAGGACTAGAGAGAGAAATGGCAGGCAAAGGAGTGGGAACCAGTGAACCAAGAATGAAATAGAGATCAGATAAAGACCCTGAGCTAAAATCAAGTAAGAGAAGCTTGAAAAATATAACAGGCAGGGAAACTGATTGAATTAAATCAGTGGGATTCCCCACTAGGATGAGGAAAATCTAAGCTGGAGGGTAGAAGGGAAGCTTCAGACTGGTAGAGCAGTGAACAGAGAAGTCTGATGTTTAGAAGCTGGAACTGGCAAGTCAAAGATAATATAGACCAAAGGAGTCAAAAGAGGAGAGGGTCAAATGGGTTGTGATAGAGGGGACACAACTGTTCAAATCTGTCCTGGTGCAATTCATATGTGTTCAAAGCGCCACTGTATAGTACAGATTAGGAGCGTAATGGATACCACACTAGAACAGTCCACCTACCCCTTATTCTGTCTCAAAAATGGAAGAAGCAGCAGCAGCAGCTATGAAGGGACAGCATGCAAGCCTGACCACTTACAGTCATCCTTTCACCTTGTAATTCCCCAGCATCTGCAACAGTTATACTAAGGAAGTATCAAATCTTCCTTTAAGATAGAGAAGATGAAACCCAAGAAAACAATTTGAATTTTCCTTTTTATGGCCAGCAGTCATGTTCCAACCTTTCATAAAATCAAGCACTTATACATTAGTAATTACTTGTAGGCTATGATTTTGCAGAAGTTTGTATTGACACAGAGCAGTCAGTGGTATTTAATGGAGTCCTATACTAGATTGACTAATGTGTATGAGTTTTAAGATCTGAGTTTTCCTCCAAAGTATTTCTTCTCCTTCAAAGTACTGTTTTGTTAAAGTCTTCATTTTTAATTCTTTTTTCCTTATCACTGTTTTTAGTGAGGGCTGTAATTGTTCATTCAATGTTAATTAATAATATTTCTCCCCCTCAGAACATATTAGTTTATCAACACATTTAAAGCCTGATTTATGGCTGCATGGGTGAAACTGGATGGGCAGTGTGTGTAGCACGGCAGGCGTTTCCTCCAGATGCAGGTAAAGGACGGAGCATGTCATTCCTCTGCTGTCAGAACACACCAGGGAAACCCACAGGCTCCCTCTGCATTTCACCCCTGTCCAGTGCTGTCTGTGTAATAGTGGTAAACTGTAAATTGTACTAGTTACTCTGGATGGTCGAGTGACTCCATCTTCCTGGTGGCCCATGTGGGACTATATGATGCAACAGGATGGGGTTTGTCTTTTATGGTTCAGATTTTTTAAGGACATTCAGAGATTGCACTGAAAAGTTGTATCATTAGGCTCTCAAGGGTTAGAAATTCCTCAAATGAGGATGCACGGGCAAACTGTGATTTCCTTGTGTACATATACATTATGATAAAGTAACTACATGACTGTAGATATTTTTTGCCTAGAACTCCCACCTCATTGAATGAATAGGATGGATCTGCTTGGAAGACAACCTTCAGTGAAGGAAAATCTCCCTCAGAGAAGCCTTGTGTATTGCATTACTTGCAATGTATGCATTTCCTAGTGGAAACTTAAGTCTCTACCTGCCTGGAACAGAAGGCTTGTACTATAAGGCTCTAAGAAGAGCCACAGAAGTAGGTTTTAAGTGGAAGAGGAAGAGAAATGAAACAAAGGAGAGGATGGTTTTATAGTTATAGTAGCTGCATCCTGTTCAGGGGAACCTAACTCCTCCTTGCTACAATACCTGTGTAATTCTAGCTGAGGGACAACTTTAAAGTTGGCATGAGTGCTCTCCATCTTCTGGGAGACTCAAGATTTTGGGCATACCAGCCGTTAGGATTGTTAGCAGCATTTCTGTTTCAATAGACTGAAGGATATGTTAAGTGAGCATAATGCATACACACAAAGCAGCTGAATTAAAATTACACAAGCAACCACATTCCTGTCATTTCCTAGCCCTGAATACTTGGCTTTACGTTTGAATTCTGTTGGCATAGTTTGGCATAGTTTTTTCTATGTCTAAGATTTATGTAAAGGGGTTGAGGTTTTCCTTCTTACAAATCAGGGAAACAGAGAAATCAGACTCGGGTGTTACCTTTCCCCTCCATCTCTGTTCCCATCTTCTTCTGTGTTTTATTATTCCCTTTGTCTTTTCAGTGTACTTTTACACTCTTGATCCTGCTCATCTAAGGGCCTTAGCAAGCTCTGTAATAGCCCCCTGTCAGTGCCCCCTGTCTTGCCCCACCAGCAGCCAGGACACTGCCACCCTCACATTGCTTTCAAAGAGCCCAAAGAAAAATCCATTTCCCCTCTACTCCTGATGGGGCCAAATACCTCATCCTGCCCTTTCAGCTACTCTGCCTCAACTTCTGTTGATCAGACTCACAGCTCATGGGCTGGGTAGTGCAGCCCACACAGCCTTCAGTGCTGTCCTGTGCAACCTGCCCCTCCTTTGGCCATGGCCTCCTGGCAGGACTGGACTGGGCATTGCTGCTCAGAGACTGCACAGGGACCCACAGTTAGAACAGAATACATTAGGCTATTTCAGTCAGAAGGGACCTACAACAGTCATCTAGTCCTACTGCCTGACCAATTCAGGTCTGACTAAAAGTTAAAGCATGCTATTAAGGACATTGTCCAAACACCTTTTAAACACTGGCAGGCTTGGGGCATCGACCACCTCTCTAGGAAGACTGTTCCAATGTTTGACCACCCTCTTGGTAAAGAAATGCTTCCCAATGTCTGGTCTAAACCTGCCCTGGCACAGCTTTGAACCATTCCCACGCGTCCTGTCACAGGATCCCAGGGAGAAGAGATCACCACCTCCCTCTCCACATCTTCTTCTCAGGAAGCTGTAGAGAGCAATGAGGTCACCCCTCAGCCTCCTTCTTTCCGAACTAGACAAACCCAGAGTCCTTAGCTGCTCCTCACAGGACATGCCTTCCAGCCCTTTCACCAGCTTTGTTGCCCTCCTCTGGATGCATTCAAGGGCCTTCACACCCTTCTCAAATTGTGGGGCCCAGAACTGCACACAGTACTCAAGGTGAGGCCGCACCAATGCTGAATACAGCGGGATAATCACCTCTTTTGACTGGCTGGTTGTGCTGTGTTTGATGCACCCCAGGATGTGGTTTGCCATTTTGGCTGCCAGGGCACACGGCTGACTCCTGTTGATCCTGCTGTCAACCAGCACTCCCAGATCCCTTTCTGCAGGGTTACTCTCCAGCCACTCCTTTCCCAATTTATAATTGTGCCTGGCATCACTCTGTCCCAGGTGCAGAATCCAGCACTTGTTCTTGTTAAATTTCATCCCATTAATCATTGCCCAATGTTCCAATCTATCTAGGTCCCTCTTCAAGGCATCTTGTCCCTCAAGAAAGTTGACAGCACCTCCCCGTTTGCTGTCATCAGCAAACGTGCTAATGGTGCATTCAACTCCTGCATCCAGATTATTGACAAATACATAGAACAGGACTGGCCCCAGAACTGAACCCTAAGGAACGCTGCTGGTGACCAGTAGCCAGACAGATGTAGCCCCAAAGGCAGTGGCATGCGTCTTCCTGGGCCTGCATACAGTCAGACATTTAGGCCCTTGTTTGTCCACTATTGTCTCAGTCAGAAGGGCTCAAAATCGGTGCTAACCACCAGGACAGAGCACCTTTACTAAGTATTGCCTTTCAGCCTTACACCTCATTGGGTGCTTCCTGATATTCATTTTAGCTGTACAAACACAGACACTCCGTTACACATCAACTGACCAGTACACGTAGTCTGAAAGGTAAAACAGCCAGCAGCACCCTGAGAGATGCCATAGGTTTGAACCCCTCCCCTTCTCACCCTCCCTTCTGCTGTAGTTAGCCCTTTATATTTGGACAGCAGATTCACTTACTTCATAGGAACCGTATGACCCTTAGGAAGCCTTCTTGTGTAAGTCTATGCCTGTGCCTTACAGGGAGCACCACGAAGAGCACAACTCACACGCTGAGAAATTTTTAAAAAAGACGAGCTGGAAGGCCACATCTGATTTTCGGAACCAGCATATTAATTAACCACACAATACATATCCTTGCACTTGTCACAGCAGGAAATCGACAACTTTTGATACGTACCCTGCAGTGATACTATGCAGCGACCTCGCGGTTAAACTGTTCCAGCTCTTGCAGTTCTACAGCCAAACAAACTGTTTCCCTAAGGCCCACCGACTGCCCCACTCACAGCCACACACACCCTCGGAGGCAGGGCAGCCTTGTACCCTTCCCAAAATGCCGCCCGGCTTCTCAGGTTGGCCCAGCAGTTTCCTGGGGCTGCGTCCCTCAGAACTGGCTGGAACCGGCTGGAACCAGCTGGAACCGGCTGGGTCCTGCACCGGGCAGCGCTGGCCTCTCCTCACAGAGGGCGCCCCTGCAGCAGGCTGTGTGAAAGAGGCATGTGCTTACTCTTTTTTTTTTCTTCTTTTTTTTTTTTTTTTTTAAGAAAACGAAACGACCGTTTCCTAAAGGCCTCCTTAAAAATCTGGACACTTTCAGCAGTCTTTTTCTATAAGCAAGAACTCTTTGTTTTGAGCAGGAAATATGCTGTATTTTTTAAAAAATTCAAATCGAGTCCTCCACAAGCGGTGGAGCTCAGAGTCTTAATGCATGTCATCTCAGTTGTTTAAAAAGATAGCAATTCATATTTTGCTATCATTTTGCCATTTGTTTCTTTGACGTGTCCTCATTTTATAGCTAGCTCGCCTCTCCATTTCTTGTAGGCTAATACTAAATTTATTATTTATTCTTTATTTATTTGCTTAGCCTCTGTACCAGAATGGTGTCAAGGCAGCAGTTAAGATCTTAAAGAATTTATGGCTATTCAGTAGCAAAAGCAGCATATTCTGAAGGCTGCAGTAGTTAATGTTACAGCTATGTGTACTTAGGGTAGTGTTAGATCTTGAGTGTGAAATTAGTTACAAGTATAAAACAGTGTTCAAATGAGGAAGGAAAAGCACGATAAGTCCTTTCAAGAAGAACTAGTTTAATACCTTTTTTAGCACTATGGTTCTTCAAAAGTCCAAAAAACATATTCTTAGCCCGTGGTGAGAAATAGAGAAGTCATCACATTTCCTTACGCTCTAATGCCCTCAGACTGCAAATAGTTACGTACATTAATTGTCTCGTATATATGATAGGAAAGTATGTGCTTACCTGTCTGTAGTATTCAAGTCTGTGTTATTTCTGAGAGTGAGCAGTCAACTATTTTATTACTTCAGTTGTAAGAGCAGGTATATCATTGAGAGATGCTTTTGCCATTGAAAGTTATGGTTTAGCCAAAGACTTGGCAGCATGTAAATATGCAGAAAAAAAATCCTAATGTTTTGTTTGTTAGATGGCAGTAGAGGAGTACTGGTGGGGGCAGTATTTTTTCTCTGCAATGGATTTATTGTTTAGTAAATTTTGGCCAAAATTCTCTGGGTAGTTCAATAGCTTACAGCAAATCACTACTCCTGAATTCCTTGAACCCTGTGGTATCAGGAGTAATAGAGCACCAAGCTCTGCAGCCCTTTCATCGTCCTTTCCTGTATTGTGGAAGACCTGAGATCTTCATGGGCAGTAAGCAAAGGGATAGCAAAGGAAATATAGGCAAACCTTGCTCAGTGAGAGAAAAAAAATGGTGATCTTAAGTTGTACTGGAAAGCTTCTAAACAGAATTCTGTGAAAACACAAGTTCTCCCCTTCTGACACCCCCCGGTCCCCACCCCTGCATCTCCCTATACTTTCTGAAAGGCATTTTGCTTGTTTAGAACTATGGATTATGTGTTATGATTCATACCATCAGTAATACTTGTATGATACAACCCTTACACTAACTTACCTCTTACCTTTACCTGGGCAAGTGGAGAAAACTCTACTTAATCTATAACATTTAGGTAACTAAGTTAGTTAGAAACATCAACCTTTTCCTCACCCACTGCATGCAATCCTACTGCCAGGTACATCACAGGGGGAATGACACAACTGCCATCAGGGAAGTGTAAGACCTTGCTATAGTGCTGTGTGTCCCAAGGTTGGAGCGACTCAGGTTCATGGATTTCTTTTGTCAGAATTAAGGTGAAACGACACCAGGGGAGTTCAAACAACAATCAACATTTATTCAGCCAAGCTAACCTTGCCTAAGTACAAGTGAACTTATGAATGTGAACCTTGCATCATCTCATTAAGCCGCTGTTTGAAAAGAGAAGGGAGGTGTAGAAAAAGAAGCAGAAAAAGGAGCATGAAACTGTGTCAGAAGGAGAGCCCTCCCATTGAGTCATGAGGTTCAGAGTGGACTCCCTTGCCTTCTGGACTCTTTCTCAAAGAATCGCCCAGGGACAGCTGAATCCACTCCTAGTCCCAGAGTTGGTCAATGGTTTCTGTTTAAAAGGATGAGGCACAGGGAATGTGGAAAAGAGAGAAAGAGAGAGAAAGAAAAGAAAGAAAGAAGAAAGAAAGGAAGGAAGGAAGAAAAGAAGGAAGGAAGAAAGGAAGGAAGAAAGAGAAAGAGAAAGAGAAAGAGAAAGAGAAAGAGAAAGAGAAAGAGAAAGAGAAAGAGAAAGAGGTTTCACCAGTCCAGGGTCTAGCGTTGGTCCAGCCAGCCTAGAGATCCAGTTCTGGAGGGCATGCACCGAGAACTCATCCTCCCTTCTTTTATAGTTGGTGGTCTCGACATGTGCAGTGCACATTCTTGGGGTTCTCTGGAATCAATAAGTGGGCTTGGTGGGTCATTGGGGAGTTGCCTCTCTCTCTGTGCAGGCATAACTGCTTAAGATAGAAGCATAGTCCCATCCTCCATGGGCCTCCCTCCTCCAGGCACATATGCTGTGCTTCTTCTCATGGTCGCTTACGATAAGGAACTGGGGCTTGAGAGAAGCATGGTCCCACCCCTAGTGGGGCCCTCTCCTCCAGCCACATTTTCCTGTTCACACAACTCCAGCACTTTTACAGAGGCCATCTTTTCCATCAAAGTTCTTTAACGAATGTTTGAGACATTGACTATAATTTGTGAGACTGTCACAACTGCACACATTGTCCCATTGCTATGCAGTGCTGCAGCTTTTCTTCCATGGTAGAAGTCAGATCACCAAATGAGCTGTGCTTAGAGTGTCTTCCTTGTGACAGGCACCAAGGCTCAGTGCTGCCAGTACACGAAATACAGCTTCTCAGAACCTGCATTGTGGGGGATACTAAAGAAATCTTGTGCAAGAGAAGGATGTGCGGCAGCAGTTTATATGGTTGTGTAATAGCTGTTGTCTAAATCTTTGTTCAATATATTTTTTCAGGGGCACATTAGCAAATGGATTCATAAGTTCCAAGTTCAATAAAAAAATGCAGTTGAGGAAAAAGTATCTGCAGGATTATTCCACAGAAAAAGTATTGGTGGTTCTTCTCCTCAGTACAAGGGCAGAGACAAAAAAATGATAATTATCCTCCTATTACAGCAAAAGGTTGGAAGACATGGCTAGGTCGTTTCTTCCTTCCAGGACCTTGCTAATCTGTTCCTGACACTTTTAAGGTTTGATTGAGAAAGTAAATATAAGGTAAAATAAAAGTGTCCTTTTTCACTTCTTCCTATGTTTTACTCTGTAGATTACCTTTTAAGCATGATCCTTCCTTTTTCCTGATGATCTACACAGCACAGTACAAATGGAAGTGGGATGTAGGATCAGTCAGGAGGCATAGAGAGCAAAAAGATACCAAAAGTGCACTAATGCCCCCTCCTTTTTCTTCTATTTCAGCTTAAAAGGAAGGCTAGCATCTTCAACATAATAAAAAATTGAATAATTATGGCCAAAGATTAAAATATTTTCCACAAATTGCAACTTAGTCTCTTGTGTACGAACTTTGAATACATATAGACATACGCAGCTGCCAGTCATTTTCAGAAATCGCAGAATAGTGCGACCACCCTCACTGTGAAAACGTTTCTTCCTATCTTTAAATGGAATTTCCCGTATTTCAATTCGTGCCCATTGCCTCTAGTCTAGTCACTGAATACCACTGAGAAAAGGCTGTCTCTGTTCTCTTTACTCACTCCCATCAGGTATTTGTACACACTGGTAAGATCCTGAACACAAGGGCTGGGCAAGATGACCTCCAGAGGTCCCTTCCAACCTCATTCATACTGTGATTGTGTGATTCTGTGATCCAGATAAAGGGGCTCAAGAAGAAGTCCGAGCTCTCTCAGCCTTTCTTCTTATGGGAGATGTTCTTGAGGGTGCCCAAAAGTTGGGATGAAGTTCTGGGAATTGTGGAAATGTGCAAGGCTCATGCTGGGGTTTCTGGGGGAAGGCTCAAAAGCAGGAGACTGAGATGCGTGTTCCATCCCTCTGATCATTTCTGTAGCCCTGCTCTTGACCTGCTCCAGTAGGTCCATGTCTTTCTTGTACTGAAGACCCCAGAGCTGGATGCAGTACTCCACGTGGGGTCTCACCAGAGCAGAGTAGAGGGGCAGAATCATCTCCTTCAACCTGCTGGCCACGCTTCTTCTGCAGACCAAGATATGATTGGCTTTCTGGGCTGCGAGTGCACATTGCCAGCTCATATCCAATTCTTCAGTCACCAGTATTCTCCGAGTCCTTCTCTGCAGAGGGCTCCTCTCAACCCATTCACCACCCAGTACATACTGATACCAGGGATTGCCCTGACCCAGGTGCAAGACCTTGCACTTGGCCTTGTTGAACTTCATGAGGTTTGCAGGCCCCCACTCCCCAAGCCTGTCCAGGTGCCTCTGGATGGCATCCCTTCCCTCAAGCATGTCAGCCGCACCACTCAGCTTGGTGTCATCCGCAAACCTGTTGAGGGTGCACTCAATCCCACTGTCTGTGTCATTGATAAAGTTATTAAACAGCACTGGTCCCAGTGTGGAACCCTGAAGGACACCACTCATTACTAGTTTCCCCTTGGACATGAAGCCGTCATTCAGGGGCTTGTGGAAATGCACAAAGCTCATGTCAGGGTTTCTGGGGGAAGAGTCAAAGGCAGGTGACTGGGATGGATCCCACTGGATGCGGGGGAAGCACGTTTCAGCCCATGGCACAAGCATGCTTAGCTCGAATGGCAGTCTGCCTCTGGATTGCTGCCAAAATCCTGGGAAGCTCTGGGCTTGAAGCTTTGCTATCCTGACCGGGACGAAGCGAAGGTATGCAGATCAACAGACAGGCCTCATTCCCCTTCAATTGCTTTTGGGAAGCAGGCAGCCTGTCCCCAGAAGGGAAAAGCAACCCTGTCATGCCTCCCAGCCATAGCCATGGGGCTTGGGGCTGGAGGACCTGGGCTGATGTTGTGGAGTTGTCAGAGAAAGGCTGAGAGGGCTGTGACTGGAGGATGACAGGGGCCATTTGGGTGCGGAGGTGCTGGCAGGAGGACCCAGCAGGGACAGGGCTGTCAGCATGGCCTCTGTCCATGGCACCCGGCTTTGCAGGCCTTCAGGACAGGTGGCCCAGCTGATGGTCAAGGGGCTTGGACAGCTCTGCCCTGGGGGTTGGAAGAGGGAGGTGGGGAAGCTGGAAATCATTCCCCGCAGTAGCTGGCATTTTCGGTTTTGAAAAAAACACACCTGAAATGCTTCTGCATCTTTATTGACTGGCCATGAAACTTAACAGCCGCTCTCTCAGCGACCGCAGGTCATAGCGGTGAACGGGTCTATCCGCCGGGTTGGCCGGGCGCTCCCCTGCAGCCTGACGGGCAGAGGTGTTGGAGCGCCCTGGAGCTGCGTTACCCTGCACCTCTTGGCCCCTCCCTGCAGGCCCCCTTCTCCCAGTGGCACGCTCGTTGTTGTTGGGCCTTGGGCGCAGGTGGTAGCGCTGCTCCGGCAATCTGCTGCGCACCCGCTCCCTAGCCGGGATTGTCTGCCGGCAGCGGGATAAGCTGACCACGTACTCCTGGTAGTCGTCATCCTCCCTCACCATGTGCAGGATGCGGCCAAAGCGCCTCCTGCAGAGTGGGCATGCAGGTCTTCTGGCAGCCCACTGCCGGATGCAGTCGAAGCAGAAGGTGTGGAAGCATCCGACGACATAGGCGGTGTTGTTGATCTCACCCAGGCAGATGATGCATGTGTGATCTGCTGCTGCCTCCTGCCACCCTGCCTGACTGGTGGTGGCCCTCGTGGCAGAGCTGCTCTGCTTCAGAGCCTCCTCAGCACTTGATGCCATGTCCTGCCAAGAGAGATGTTCAAAGCACCTGAGTATTCCTGGCACTAGGAACAGAAAAGCAAAGAAAGTCCCAAAATGCAGTGGGAGAGGGGAGGCAAGGGCCTGCTGAAGGGTCTGCTTGCGGGCTGAAAAGCGGCAGCAGAAGCAGCCCTCTGGGACAGCCAGCACCAAGGGCTGCCCTCCCCACCTCCCACCAGTTCTCTGGGCTACCTGTGCTGTTGCTCCATAACCCTCACAGTAAAAAAGTGTTTCCCGATATTCAGGAGGAACCTCCTGTGTTTCCATTTGTGCCCATTGCCTCTTGTCACTGGGCGCCAGTGGCAAAAGCCCACGTATGTCTTTACACCCTCCCTCCAGACATTTGTACACCTTGATGGGATCCCCCTGAACCTTCTCTTCTCCAGGCTAAGCAGCCCCATCTCTCTCCCCCCTCAACCATCAGTAACCCTCCTCTCAATGCAGCCCAGGAGACTGTTGGCCTTCTTGGCCACCAAGGCACATTTCTGGCTCATTTTCTATTTGGTGTCCATCAGGACCCCCAGATCCTTTTCTGCAAAGGTGCTTTCCAGTTAGTCAGCCCCCAGCATATACTGGCGCATGCGCTTGTTCCTCCCCAGGTGCAGGACTTTTTAATTCCACTAGTTGAACTTGGTGATGTTCCTTTCAGCCCACTTCTCCAGCCCATTGAGGTCTTTCTGGATGGCAGCACAATCTCCTGTGTATCAGCCACTCCTCCCAAGCTTGTGTCATCAGCAAACTTGCTGAGTGTACACTCTGCCCCATCATGGAATTAATTAATGGAAATGTTGAAAAATATTGGACCCAGTACTGACCCCAGGGTACACTGCTAGTTACTGGCCTCCAACTTCTGCTTTAGCATGGCAGAAACTCTGAGGTGATGGTCTTCTGAGTCCTCGTGTTGACTCTACTGCCACGTCATTTGAAGTTTCTTAGCTTTTTCTCCCTTTCTTATCTTGTGTGACTAGCACTGGCTGATAGCAGAAAGTTCGTTCCAGCTATGCCTAGGTAACCAAAGGTAGCCTGGAAGGAAAGGAAATAATAAATTAGTGAAGCCATAATTTTTAAGTATGATGCAACAGAGACATCTAAAAAATTCATTCTGATACAAAAGGAAAGAGATGAAGCACTAATTCCTTTGGAGTAACTTGGTGTTGTGAGCAGAGGAGGAGGTTGAGAGTAGAGAGAAGGAGGCCTGAGAGTCAGCTGGAATAGAGAGAATTTTAGTGGGGGCAAGGAAAGTGTTTTTTACTAGGAGTACAAGAAGCTGATTATCTGCTGGAAACTGAGGTGGGTAGCACAGGTTTTGAACTCAACAGAGTCAGGATATACTTTACTTTAAGTTTTGTATATGAGTGGGTTGCTGTTTTGAGGATGTTGGGGAGAGAAAAGGTAATAGAGTTACATTAAGAGGAGAGCATTTAAGTGCATGCCACCATGGTAGAAAGCAGACCAGAGAATAGAGACAGTTATGTACATGGCAAGAGAAAAAGCCCTGGGCAACGGCAGAAGATGGAGCATAGGTACAAATGTCAGAGGGGTGGGTCAACATTCTTACAGAACAGGAGGCATTTAAAGGTGCAGTACTGCTGCATTAGACCCTATATATGAGTAAGAAGTGTCTCAGTAATTGTGAAAACTTCAGGTAGTCCTTTTCAAATTATTTGTCCTAGGAGAAAGAAAAGGGTTTGAACTTGGCCAAAGGTTAGAGGTGTCTTTCTTCCTGCTTATGACAGGAAACAAAGACAGGCTGCCAGTTCCATATAAAAAAGAAAACAGCAACCTCCACTGTCCACTGCCAAAAGAGAGAGAAGGAAAGAATAAAAGAAAGAAACTAGATACTTATCTTCTCAGCTGGTTATTCAGTGTGTGGGAATGCAAAAAGCAGCTCATGGATGAATTACAAAGTTGTAAAGCATCCTAGCATTGGCTGATCTGAAGGAGCAGGGAAGGACACAAAAAGAACCTCTGATATATCCTTCAGTAGTCAGCAGGAGGGCCAAAAAATAACTCCAGCACTACAACATAGGAGGAACATACCCATTTAGCAGTTAGTTGTAATTGCTCTTCACCCTGAAGTATCACTTAAAATATTTTTCTCTTCTTCCAATCCCATTTTCCCCACCACCCTCAAGCCTTTCAGCAGGAGATAAGGAAGATTATAAGCACAGTTTTCAGTCATGGTGAACTGGACTGTATTTATACTTTCTTCCACTGTGGCTATTTCTGGTGGCCTGAAGTGACGGTATGAAGGACAGTGTCCTACAAGAGAAAAACCATGCTGAAGTTGACAAAATTCTTCAAACTAAATTTTAAAATAACTAAGCCATTTACCAGCAAGCTTGGAATGTTTTTCATACTAAAATTCATATAGTTTTATAAGAAAAAGCTGATTCAATTCATTTTATATTTAAACATATTCCATAGTTTTCTGAGAACTCAAAGGCTTCTTATCTTTATGCTCCCTCCAGAGCAATAAAGTCTTAAGGAGAATACTAGCCTCTTAAACTGAAATTTTGCTACTGACTTAAGTGAGCTAGGGTTTCAATAAGTGATTATGGAGGCACAAAGGTGCAACAGTTTCTTTTGGGAAGAAAAAATACATGTTTTTTCTAATATGGATTAGGCAGAAGAGAAGTAAAAAAAAATTCTCAGCTTCAAGATGTCAGTCAGCATGTAGTGAATTAGATAAAAAAAGAAATCAAAGATAAAACTTGATGCCTTCTCTAATCCTTATTAATGTCCCACAGAAACTAAGAAGAAAGCAGAAATAGCCTATTTGCTTCCAAATACAAATCATGACATAATTCAGTTACATTTTCTAATAATATTTCTAAGATGTGGCTCTTAGGTCAGAGGTTAAGAAATTTCAGATGTTTACACTATCACTATCCTATGTAACAGACAGTCAGGAGAAAAAAAAAATCACAGAATTAATTACCCTGTCCAAGGTCATCAGAAACCAGCATGTCTACTAATATGGCCCTTGAGTTCTGAGACCCAAACTACTGGCTTGTCAAGTCAGCCACACTGCTTCTCTTTAAATGTGTTTCCTGGCTGATGCATTCATTGCTGGTATTATTTCTTTGTTGGTTTTCTTTAATTTTATTAGTACAGTAAACCATCTGCATTTTGTCCAAGTTTAGATCCACTTAATCTCACCACGAAGAAATCTATTATGGTACAAGAAAATTAGTGACAAAAGTACAGAGCAAATGCTTTATTTTAGTTCATTCTCTGAGCCAACTGTGGAAAAATTGTGGGTATAGATTTAGAAAGAAAAGTATGCACATAACCACCAGTCGAGTGGTGCATTATCTGCACAAAATGCAGTACATTAAAGGATGTGCATTCACTATCTTGATCTTGTTTAGTTATGTTGAATAGAACAGTAGAACTGCAACAGCCTGGGTGCACTTACATGGAATATTTTGAAGGGCCCGTTTTATTATTAGCTTAAGATACTGTCTCTGGGCTATCTGATTAAATATAAGAGCAAAATAGGCAAAGGTTAGTGTAGGGTTCTATGGCATTTGCAGTAATAAAACTTTTGGGATACTTTCTAAAGCCTGGCAAGGTAACATGACTATAGGTTTGTTCATTGTTGTTAGTTTTTTGTAATGTTTCTCTAAGTTTACATAAATTCAGGGAAGTTTAGTTCTCTAGATTCTCATTCATGCTGATGCACAAAAGGTAACTCTGCCATGGATGAAGTTCACAATATGGAGCTTCTACTCTACAGAAACATACATTCACTACAGAGGCAGTATGGAGAAACTAGTCTTTCTGAAATAGTTTTCTTTCAGAGGCTCCATGGAGGTGCTTCACATGGCCATTGGATATATCTAAACCAGGGGATTTGAGAGAAGTTCCTAGATCTCACTAGGAGGTAGAGGGTGTCCCCTGGCCAAATCCCAGGTATCTGTTGGGAAGCAACATTTCCCTCTTTCCCCCAGCTGCTCTGGTTTTCTTTAGGACCCAGGTGTGCAGACAGGGAGGGAGCAATGATGTATTCCAACAGGATCTCTGCTGGAACAGGACTGGGCACAGAAAGTGCATTTAGTGCCCTGAAGGAATACAGCTGTAGTGCTCAATAAGGGACACTGTAAATACTGTGAAGAAGCAGCACCTCTGTGGGGACAGGTCACCTTCTAACCTGAAGTTTGCTAGCAAGGAAAGTGAGCACAGGATCCTTCTTTTAATAAAATCCTCTCTAGCACTCTTGGGCTTTTCTCTCCACACATACATAGCAAGCTCTTAGCAGGGAATAGTGAAACCTAGCAGGTATTTGTTTCTAGCTGGTATTTTCTTCGTGCTGCCCTAAGATTCTACTACAAGTAACCTACGCTGCTTAGGAATACTGGTATTAAAGTATTGTTAGTGCTCAACTAATGCTCCAAAATCACCATTTTACAGTTGCCCAGGTGCTTTAAGAATAATTTTGAACTATAAGAGATTCTGGTTGTGATTTTTTCCTCATGATTCCATGTTAATGCCTTTTCCTGGGCCTGCATACAGTCAGACATTTAGGCCCTTGTTTGTCCACTATTGTCTCAGTCAGAAGGGCTCAAAATCGGTGCTAA
>NW_010973286.1:0-655 GCF_000737465.1 Haliaeetus leucocephalus
GTGCCTGGCTGGTTTGGGGGGGGGGTGTCCCTCCAGATGCTGGGAGCCAGATGGTTTTGGGGGGGTCCCCTCCCATCCCCGGAGCCCAGATGGTTTTGGGGGGGGTCCCCTTCCCACTTCTGGGATGCAGATGGTTTGGGGGGGGGTCCTCTCCCACCACTGTGACCCAGATGGTTTTGGGGGGCTCCCTCCAAGCCCCCCCAGGACCCCAAGTATTGCCCCCCCCAGGGGCCACCCCCAGACTCACGCTGGGCGATCCGTTGGGGCCGGGGGGGGGAATGGAGAAGAGCTCGGTGAAATTGGGGACGGAGTCGCTGATGAAGGTGACGTTGCCGTAACCGTGCCGGGGGGGGAACTTGGCGGCCGCCCCCCCCTCCGCAGAGCCGATCTGGGAGGTCCGCACGTGGTAGGGGAAGTTCTTGTTGGCGGCCGAGGGTCTCGTCATCACCTGGGGGGGGGGCACAGGGAGAGGGTGAGGGGGGGTCCCCCCCCCCGCCGCGGGACCCCCCCCAGGGGCTCACCAGGAAGACGGCGTGGGCGTAGAGGTGGATCCCCAGCTGGATCCCGTTGACGATCTTCTCCCGCGCCCACTTGGGGATCCCAAAGTTGGCGATCAGCGCCGTCACCGGCACCGCGAAGAACCTGGGGGGGGGGG
>NW_010973286.1:695-1089 GCF_000737465.1 Haliaeetus leucocephalus
GCGAGACCCGTCCTCGTGCGAGACCCAGCCTCGTGCAAACTCCCCGGTGTGCAAGCCCCAGCCCTTTCCACGCTGACCCGTTGGCGCGAGCCCCGTGCAAATCCCGTCCCTTCGCGCGCCCGCGCCGCTCACGCCCTGGCAGCCCCCCCCCAAAACCCTCGTGCGAGGCGTGTGCGAGGCGTGCGCTCACCAGAGGGTGTAGGCGGCGAAGAAGGGCAGGTAGAAGGGCTGTTTTTCGGGGACCTGCTTGAGGGTGACCAGGACGGCGTAGCAGAACCAGAGGTAGGCGAGGAACTGCAGCCCGATCAAACCGTAGCCGGCCGGCGACTCGTAGGTGTACAGCACCTGCGCGGGGTCGAAGAACTGCCCCCCCTCCCCCAAATATGCCCCCCCC
>NW_010973287.1:0-747 GCF_000737465.1 Haliaeetus leucocephalus
TTTTTTTCCCAAGCCTGAAAACTGTACTTGACAGTGGAATTGTGGCTATTTGTTAATATTCTTCCTTCCTTTCTTGTTTTGGCCTCTCCAGGAAGCGATTTGAGTAATCCTTGGAAATCTTGATGATTTACATCTGTTTTCTACAGATGACTTCACTATCTTTCTGTGTACCCTTTCTTTCCTACTTGTAAAAGAAAAGATCCAATGACTTGTATCTGTTGGGCATTGCTTAATTCGACATTCCTGCCTAGTAGTGCGCAGATCGTTAGCTGGAGTACGACTCCTTTGAGCTTTGCAGTTTTACACTAGCTGAAGATCCTCCTCAGTTGTTGCCTTCACCAGAGAGCTGATGTATGTAAAAAGAATGTTTTGCAGTGTTTTCAGATGGACACCCCTGCATTCCAAATCTGATTTAGCCAGAGAAAACGAACGTGTATATATAAAGTGCCAGGAAGCCCACGTAATGCGATTGCAAAGAAAGCTAGTGCATAGTTTCAAAAGGTTAATAAAACGTAAAGCGCTCCTTACAGGCGCAGCAGTGTTGGCCCACTAGTAGAGAAGACCGCAGTAGTTTTCTTGTAAGGTACGTAAGGATTAAATATTGTAGTTGCTGTAGTGTAAAAGGTTAAGAAGAAGTTACTCTCCTGAGGCTGTTGTTGCAGAGAAAAGTAAGTTAGTTGAAGGAGAAGCCTTTTCAGTCCTAAGGTGTGTCAGTTTGTGAATCGGATCCGGCCCTTTGGCATCATC
>NW_010973288.1:0-789 GCF_000737465.1 Haliaeetus leucocephalus
AACCTGTAATGGTGGGGGACAAACCACTGTCACCGTCACCGTAACGGTGGGGACAAGCCTGTGTCACCAACCCCATAGTGGCAGGGGCAAAGCTGTGTCACTGTCCCCATAACAGTGGGGTGACAAAGCTGTAGTGGTGGGGGACAAACCCCTGTCACTGTCACTGTCACCGTAACAGTGGGGACAAGCCCGTGTCACCGTCCCCATAACGGCGGGGACAAAGCTTGGCACTGTCCCCATAACAGTGGGGTGACAAACCTGTAATGACAGGGGACAAACCCCTGTCACCGTCCCCACAACAGTGGGGTGACAAACCTGTAATGGTGGGGGACAAACCCCTGTCACTGTCCCCGTAACGGTAGGGACAAAGCTGTGTCACCGTCCCAACAGTGGGGTGACAAACCTGTAATGACAGGGGACAAACCCCTGACACTGTCCCCACAACAGTGGGGTGACAAACTTGTAATGGCAGGTGACAAACCCACGTCCCTGTCCCCATCATGGTGGGGGACAATCAAGCGTCACCATCCCTGTAACAGCGGGGACAAGGCAGTGTCACCGTCCCCATAACGGTGGGTGACAAACCTGTAATGGTGGGGGACAAACCCGTCACCGTAACAGTGGGGACAAACCCCTGCCACTGTCCCCATAACGGTGGGTGACAACCCCGTGTCACCGTCCCCGTAATGGCAGGGGGACAAACTTGTAACGGCGGGTGACAAACCCCGTGTCACCGTCCCCGTAACGGCGGGGACGAGCCCGTGTCACCGTCCCCATAACGGTGGGGGG
>NW_010973288.1:799-1008 GCF_000737465.1 Haliaeetus leucocephalus
CGTGACAGCGGGTGACAAACCTGTGTCACCGTCCCCCCCAAACCGGCGGGACGACAGTCGCGTGTCACCGTCACCGTTAACGGCGGGGACGAGCCCGTGTCACCGTCCCCGTGATGGCGAGGGGACAAACCCGGCACGGCGGGGGACAAATTGCGTGTCACCGTCCCCGTCATGGCGGGGGGGACAAAGCCGTCTCACCCCCCCCACGA
>NW_010973289.1:0-1092 GCF_000737465.1 Haliaeetus leucocephalus
GGGGGGGTCCCGTTAGTGACTGCTTTTATAACTTTGAACGGGCCTCTTAGCACGATTGGTTGCTGACATGTAATTTTCTCCACTTCTATGAGAGCCATGCTAACCACAAACAAACCTTTCTCCCAAGCAGTATATCTCTTCTCAGCATCCTTAAAGCCGCGGGAGTAAAATCCTACAGGGTGGGTTGCACCCTCAAGACCACGTTGCCAAATGTGTACTGACAATCCTGTTGTGGCAAACCCCCATTCTACCTGAAAAGGGTCTGTAGGGTGGATAGGGCCAAGAGCCTGATGAACTGTTGCTTCAAAAATTAACAATTGCATTGCTTCTTCCTGAGAAGCAGTCCATTCCCATTTGGCCCCTTTTCTCAGTAAATCGTAAAGAGGTCTGGCAATGATAGAAAAGTCTGGGATATGTTTTCTCCAGAATACCAATAACCCTAAAGCATGCTGCAAATCCTTTTTTGATTCAGGCATTTTAATCTGATCTAGAGAAGTGAGGGTGTCTGGTGGGATACATGTCATTCCCCCTTTCCACCAAATTCCCAAAAACTTTACTTCTTCTGAGGGTTTTTGGATCTTTTCTGGGGGAATTTGCAAACCCAAGTTCTCCAAATGAGAGATTATGTTCTGTTGGGTTGCCCCCACCTCCTTTTCTTTATCTCCACCCACAAGAATATCATCAATATACCGATAGACAGCTATGCCATCGTCTTTTGGTATTTTCTCCAGTTCTTGGGCCAAAGCGTGGTGAGCTAGTGTAGGGGAGTGTTTGTATCCCTGAGGCAGCCGGGTAAAGGTAAATTGTTTTCCCTCCCAAGTAAAAGCAAAACGATCTCTGTCTTCTGGTCACAAAGGTATCATGAAAAACATATCTTTAACATCTATGGTTGCATGATCGGATGAGCTTTCTCCTGAATTGTTATTACCAGTTCAGCCATATTAGGGAGTGGGGCAGTTAGAGGCCCTGTGTTAGCATTCAGCCTTCGAAAATCTACTGTGAGCCTCCACTTCCCATTAGGTTTTTTCACTGGCCATACCGGCGAGTTAAAAGGAGAATGGGTATTTATCACCACTCCTTGTTCCCGCATCT
>NW_010973290.1:0-761 GCF_000737465.1 Haliaeetus leucocephalus
TGCTGCAATAAAGGTGTTGGTAGTGCCCGAGTCTGGGGGGGTTTGGGGGGGGCCAGGTGCACCCCAAAACCAGTATGGACACCCCAAAACCAGTGCAGACAGCCCAAACCAGTACAGGCACCCCTAAACCCATATGGACCCCCCAACCCAGTACAGAAAACCCAAACCAATGCAGACAGCCCAAACCAGTACAGGCACCCCTAAACCCATATGGACCCCCCAAACCAGTACAGAAAACCCAAACCAATACAGGCACCCCCAAACCAGTACAGACACCCCAAACCAATGTAGGCCCCCCCCAAACCAGTATGGACCCCCCCAAACCAGTATGGACACCCCAAGCCACTATGGACACCCCCAAACCAGTATGGACACCCCAAACCAATGTGGACATTCCTAAACCAGTATGGACGCTCCAAACCAGTACAGGCACCCCTAAACCTGTATGGACACCCCAAACCAGTATGGACACCCCAAACCAGTATGGACACCCTCAAACCAGTATGGACGCTCCAAACCAGTACAGGTTCCCCGAAACCAGTATGGACACCCAAAACCAGTACAAGCACTCCTAAACCAGTACAGACCCCCCAAACCAGTATAGACACCCTTAAACCGGTATGGACGCTCCAAACCAGTACAAGCACCCCCAAACCAGTATGGACGCTCCAAACCAGTACAAGCACCCCCAAACCAGTATGGAGATCCTCAAATTTTGGGGGTCTTGGGGGTTTATTGGGAGGGAGAGACTGGTACTGGGA
>NW_010973291.1:0-565 GCF_000737465.1 Haliaeetus leucocephalus
GAATCGGCCGTGGTGGCCACCGGCGGCCTCTCACTGGCCTCGGTGACCCCCACCGGCCCCAAGATGTCCCTGGAGGCCACGGCCACCGGCCACCAGCGAGTCCCGGTGGCCGCCACGGGCCACCAAATGCTCGTGAAGACCACCAAGGGGCAGCGAGCAGCCTCAGAAGCCACCGTCGGCCTCCAGGCAACTTTGGAGGCCGCCGCTGGCCACCACTCGACTTTGGAGGCCACCGCGGCCCAGCAACCAAGCCCAGAGACCACCATGGGCCACCGACCATCTTGGAAGACCACCATGGGCCACCAACCAGCTTTGATGACCACCGTGGGCCACCAACCAGCTTGGAAGA
Organism: Haliaeetus leucocephalus; assembly: GCF_000737465.1. Classification (NCBI taxonomy): domain Eukaryota; kingdom Metazoa; phylum Chordata; class Aves; order Accipitriformes; family Accipitridae; genus Haliaeetus; species Haliaeetus leucocephalus. Next base: position 350 of record NW_010973291.1, read on the forward strand.
CCACCGTGGGCCACCAACCAGGTTTGAAGACCTTCACGGGCCACCAACCAGCTTTGATGACCACCGTGGGCCACCAACCAGCTTGGAAGACCACCGCGGGCCACCAACCAGCCTGGAAGACCACCACGGGCCACCAACCAGGTTTGAAGACCTCCACGGGCCACCAACCAGCTTTGATGACCACCGCGGGCCACCAACCAGCCTGGAAGACCACCG
>NW_010973292.1:0-921 GCF_000737465.1 Haliaeetus leucocephalus
TCCCTGCCGGGAAGGCTCTCCCCCTGACCGGGGCGGCGAACTGGGCAGGCAGCTTCACCCAGCACGAGCTGCCTTCCCAGGCGGGCCCGGCGAGCCGCCGCTCGCACCCGGGACGCCAGAGATCGGCATTTATTCGGCTGCCTCCGGGGACGAGCCGGTTGTCGGGGCTCCGGGGCCCCACCGCGACGGCCCGGCGCTGGAAGTCCGCCGGCCGGCAGGCTGCTCCGCCGGAGGAGGGGCCCGGCTCCCCGCCGCTCGCTGTTACGAACTCCCGGAGGCAGGGAGGAGCGCGCGGCTTCTCGATCCCTCGCCGTGAGGTGTAACCTTAAACTGGCAACCGCTAGTTTGGGGATTTCAGTTTCCTGGAGACCGGGGCTGTGGGCTGCGCGTTCTTCCATGAGCTCAGCGGGGCTCTACCCCCCGCAGGGAGGCGACACCCCCCCACCACCCCCCCCGGAGCCCCCCGTCGCCTCAGGGGCCGCGGGCGGCTCTCCCGCCCCCGCGCGGGCACCGCCGCCTCCACAGCTCGGGGGTGCCGTCCACCTGCTCCGCAAGCCCGCTTCCCCCCGCTGCCCAACTTTTCCCGTCACGCCAGCACCAGAAACCCCCTTCCACGCGCACGCACGCACGCACACACCGATGTAGTTTATAAATGACAGTTGCCTGTAGACTTTCACCAGACAAGCAGCGGGGGCAGCAGACTACAACAGTTATTTAATTAAAGACGTTTTGGAGGCTCCCAGAATAGCTCTCTACCTCTGAGGCGCGATTTCTGGTTTCTCCCCACGCTCCCTCGCCAGCCACCCACCCGCCCCCCGCGGCCCGAGCCACGGCGCGGGCGGGAGAGACCGACGCGGCCGGAGGAGCCGGCGTTATCCGGCTGCGCGCTCTGCATTGCACAGTCATCAAAGTTAAGTACGG
>NW_010973293.1:0-1073 GCF_000737465.1 Haliaeetus leucocephalus
TATTAATCATACCTAGGTATGACTCTGGAGATACCTCCAGAGTTGGAAAGCCATGAGAGCATCCAGACCTATCATATATGGCTGTGCTTGGGCACCCGAGTGGGAGCAGAGGAAGAAAAAGGCTAACACCCCCATGTTATTTCATTACGTACAGATAGCCACAACTCACACTTATACATATGGTTTTGCCTTTAGCTTGGTAGTCTTTTTCCCCGTGCAGCTCCGTGTCACTCTGCATCACATATTATCAAAGCTGTTGAAAAACATATAGGCTGTTACAACAGGGATGTTTCCTCATCTAAGTACCATCTGCTCACGAGCACTCAAAGATGAATCTACCAGTTGAACTGCTTGGAGGCAGCAGAAACAAGAAACAGAAACATGATCAGAGGGGGCTGCTTGATGCTTCTGCTTCTTTCTGGCCTTTTGGTGAAACCGTGCCATCCTCCTGGCCCAAGGAAAACAGGAGCCTGCCTGCTCGTGGTTGTTTTTAAAAAAAAGTGTTTGGTCTTCTTAGAAGTTGCTAGAATCAAAGCAAATGCCTGTGTATCTGTCATTTCATTTCAAGAAAGACTCTACCCTGCCTCTTTACTGGAGAGAGTTTGAAGACATAAAGTGGGTGTTTGATAGTGGCAGAGAGATCAATGAGACTTTCCCATACCTGTCAAATTCAAATACAATGACCCTCAATGAGGGCTTTCCCTTCCCTTCCCTGAAGGTTATAAGGTCTTAGATGCTGATACCAACGCAGCTCCTTGTGCCTGCTCTTTCTTCTGAAGTTAGGTCAAGAAGAAAATGGAGAGTGTTCGCCACTCCTTTAGGACATTCTGTGTGCATTGGCCCCATAGTTTAAGGGGAAAAAACCCCCAGCTTGGAGGTCAACAACAGAGGAACTTCACTTTGAAAAGAAGAAAGCCAGCCCAGCCAGGCATTCCCTTATGAAAGGAGGCGGCCGAAGAGAGGAGAGGGAGAAAATGAACTCGTTACTGCAAAAGCCAGGCTTGACTCCGTGCCTTGCCATTACTTTCCTTGTTTCCCTTTATCCAGTCTGCTCAGACAGGGTTAATGTTTCT
>NW_010973294.1:0-23426 GCF_000737465.1 Haliaeetus leucocephalus
GTGCTGCGCTGTGGATAGGGAAGTGTTGGATGAGTGTGTGACGGGCGAGGTACTGGGCAGGGCCCCATGATTCCTTCGATAGCTCAGCTGGTAGAGCGGAGGACTGTAGGCTCCCTTGCACGGCCATCCTTAGGTCGCTGGTTCAACTCCGGCTCGAAGGAGCGTCCTTTTGGCTCTGGCCCAGACTCTGCGGCTCCTCTGCCTTTTGGTGCTGCCCGCGTGGCTCCCCTTCAAGGTCCGGCCAGCCTTGAGCTCTGGCCTGGCGCGGAGAAGATGACCAGCCAAGGCTGCCTGGGGTGAACCCTGGTCAGGGGATGGTGGTACCCGAGCAGTCACCTCCAGCAGGAACGCGAATGGGTGAGTTGGTGGTGGTGTGAGGGGGAGGCCGGTGGGAGGCCCAGGCTTTGGGTGCGGGGCAGCCTGGGTCCGGGGTGGGTGCCTGGGAGGGGAGAGGACCTCAGGCAGAGGCTGTGGGCTGGGGAATTAGCTCAAGTGGTAGAGCGCTCGCTTAGCATGTGAGAGGCAGCGGGATCGATGCCCGCATTCTCCAACGCTTTTCATTCCCCTCGCCTGGACACAGGGCCCTTTGCCAGGGGCCTTCTGTCCTCTGGGGGCTCTGGCTGCCTGTCATGTTCCCTGATGATGACAGCATCAAGGTGTTTATCAGGAGTAGCACATTGGCATATGTAACGAATAACCCTCTTTGTTTTAGTGTCATTAAATTAGTTTCAGAGTACTGCACACATTTCCTAATAAAATCCTAAATCACCAGTTTGCAATCTGTCACAGAGGCATCGGTGTACCTTTTTTTTTGTAAATAGTCTATCAAAGTGCTGCTTTTCAAACTTCTGAAGAAAACATAAGAAATACGGTATCTCTCTGCCTATTACTTCACTGTCAGACTTGAAAGCAGAAGTCTAAGTGCAGTTTAAGTTTGTATGAGAAAAAAAGTTTCTAAAATTATAGTCCTATGGTTTGAAGATAAACCAATCTCCTTTGAAATTCTGCTTATTAGAATCCTGTTAGCTTTAGTCCTTGAGAAATCAGATTGTGCCAAAGTCCAAATGAAAGCACAGAGATGTACCTCTGTCATGTTTATTAAAAAGTAAATTTTGCCCTGGCCTGTGGTAGTATGATTAATAGTGACTTAATTAATAATGGCAGGAAACTCAGGATCAGGTATTGCTGGTTTTTTACCTTGTACTAAAGAATACCAGTTCAGCAGCAGATTTTTGGATTAGCATAAATTAAAAGATAATTAAAGCAAATCTATGAGACTGACTCATCATTTTATCTTGCAAATATTTACAGCTACTCCATTAAAAGTGAATCCCTCTGACATTTCCACTTTAGTTAGAAGCAGCCTTTTTTTTGCTATAATTACTAATAAAGATGGAGAAAGCAGCACTGTCAGTTTTACCATAGTTCACTGTGTAAATCATCCGTATTCATGTTCAGCATTAAATAAAATTAATTCCATTCTACATTCTTCCATGACAACTCTCTCCTTTGGGGATTAATGAAGGCCTTCTTTCCAGAAAATTAAATGTAAAAGCAGCAGGAAAACATGAGGTTTGATACAGAAGATGGTTTCTGCAGCCAGTCTATACTACAGGGACTTAGAAGGTGCAAGTCATGAGTGAATTTGATACTGTAGTAAGTTTATCCCCCAGTGGTATAGTTATGCAAGACAACAGAACCATGAGATGTCAACAGTTTTCCTTCCAGTGTGTGAAGAGTTTGGACATTCACTACTTCTCCCGCCTCCATTGAATATATATGCCTTTAGAAACAGATAACGGGAGAGATGCAATTTGTTCAAAAATATGGAGGACAGAGTCCCAGCAAAATTCAAACTGAACAATGATGCAAGTAGATCTATTTCGTAAGCCCTTTTTCAGTTCAAATGTATTCTTACATTTGATCGGAAAAGCAAGCAGTGTTAAAATTTGACTGGTAATACAGTGCAACCAACAACACCCAGAATGGTGCTGCAATAAAAGTTTTATTATATTTATTAAACCTGCAAGTACATTTCTGGCACATTTTGATGTCAAGAACATCTATTTCACTAATGACATTTAAAGTTCTTTCCCTTTCAATAGCAGTAGAACAGATTTAAGAGCAAAATTACCTATAAAATCTTCTAGTATTACTTCTTGGTCTTGTTAACATTTCAACAATAAAATACTTTTCATCTTTTTGATAACTTGTGTTTGAGTAAAACTTGTCTTAAAGTCGTCTCTTCCTTTTCAATAGAGAACCTACCATTTCCTGTGCCAGTATGTTCCAGTGCTTGGTTACACTCACTGTTAAAACCATCTACCTCTTTTTCAGCTCAGATTGCTTTTAGATTCCAAGCACTGGTTTTGGTTATGCCTGCCTTCATGAAGTAAAGAACTCTCTCATACCTAGCATTTTTCCCCTTCAAAGATATTACACAGTATAATCAAATAATCTATTGGTCTTCTTTATGACAAGATAAACTGATCGAACTCCTTATGTCTCTTACTCTAGTTCTTGTATTGTTATTGTAGCACTTTTCTGCACTGGCTTTACTTTTCAGCATACTTCAGGAAAAGTTGTTAACACAAGAACTGGGTGCAGTATTCAAAGACTGCACTTCACAAGTATAGTCTGCTTTATTTTATCCTAACAGTCTGAACTCTCATTCAGCTAGACTAAAACATTTTAGATGAAGCACACAGATTGCTTGTGGGATGAAATCAATAGATTCACATTGCATCATCTCTGATTCTTTTCAGGCTCACAGTGCAAAAAAAAAAAAATTGTAACAATGAACGTCTACAGTGTAGGTATCTCAAAAGGTTTTACCATCATAATCATGCAGACACACAAGCATTTTTAGACACGTTGCAAAGCACATTTTACATACCTGTAGGACTTCTTAATCTCATCATGTGTTGCTCCCTTCTCTAGGGCCAGGATTTCATATAATGCTTCCCCTGATGTTGACAAAGCACGTTGCCTTTGTTCAGCCATGTTAGCAGTGCATTACCAAAGCTGCTAATGTAGAACAGAATTTAAAATAGCGGGGACTGCAAGTATATATGGATAGTATTTCTTATTGTTAATTTTAATAGACTGTAATCAGGTAGTAAAATGTTAAAAATACATGAAAGTGAAACTAGAATAAAATCTCCTCTAAATTATCCTCTGTCTTTTAAGATATTTTACAATTATTTGAGAAAATGGAAAAGCAAAACCCGAAGAACAGAAGCTCTTGCGTTAGGTATCACTGTTCATATTAAAGGCTTGATGTTGCTCTCACTGAAATTAATGTCTAAATTTCCTACAGCATTAATGCCTGTACATAGTGTTTCCACCTAGTTTTATTCGTGTTTGTTTAGATCTACCTTCTCTAAGTCTTAGAAGAATAATTCTACTATTTGTTAAGGCTACTGGCTTCTTGCAGTGGATTAAGAGCTTTGTACCTCCGAGTATAACGTAATGCAACACTGTGGTGAATTTTTACTTTCTCAATACAAGGATTCAGATTCAGCCTAACCCATTTTAGGTTCCTAAGTTGAGCGATTAAGTTTGAAGCTTAGTCAAACTAGACTCCTTATATTGTCAACAGGCAGAGATACATACTCAGAGGACGACTGACCAAGCACTTTCTCCCTATTACCTCTACAGCATGTTCAGGATGACTGCATTCCCAACTCATGTGCCTGAGGACAGGTGGCATGAATCTGGACCTAGGCAATGGCACTAGATACCAAGAATTTACCTCAGTATTATAAAAGTAACCATTTATTGCAAACTTCTGAACGGGAAATACTGACATCAATCAGGGTCCTGTCTTATTTGAGATACAAGACTTTGGGCTGAACTCATGAGCTTGTGCTAAAATTAACAAGGTGCCCTTACAGTATAGTGCAAATAAAGGCTAAGCACAGTCCACTTCAGATCTGTTGTTCATTCCTTCTTTCATCACAGAAGCAAAGCAGACAAACAAGTGATTCTTCACTGAGTGGCTCTAATACCTCCTTACAGTTCATAATTCATCCTTCTGGATTTGAAGAACCAAACATTTTTAAACCAGACCTGGGTAATGCTAGGCAACAACATGAAGAAGCTCATAGAAACCATAATTTAAAACACCAGATATAGATACCTATAATTCATAAGAGAAAGCTGCAGCTCTTTGACAGCATACTTGCCACAACAAAACTCTCACCACAACCTCTTTATTTCTTTGTATGTTTCTCCAAATGTTGAGAAGTGATCACAGAAAAAGCCTAAAAGTGAGCTGTAACCCCAGCCATAAGAAAAAATTTCTGAGAACCAGTTTTGTTAGATAAGACTACCCACTCTGCTATTTCACCCTTCTCATTGCTGAGCTGGAAACACTATCTTGCCATTATTCATATATTATTTACTAGGCCACATTTTGGTTCAGAACCAGCCATGTAACACTTTTAAGACCTTCAGCTTTGTTCAATACTAAAAAGAAAATCAAATACCATGTAAGTACAAACAGAAATGCAATCCACTGAGTAATTCTGGCACATAGTATCTGATTTACTAAAAGACCTAAATTTATTCATATTTACTTTGATGTTTTCTTTTTCTAATAAGCTAACACACAGTTTAGGATCTTGTGATCTGCTGAAAAAAATTCCTTTCTGCTTTTAAGTGTTGTACACAAACCATCAACTAAATGGGTTGAACTTTTGTTTTTAAATTAACAGTTAAGAATGAAATTACATATGAGCATCTAGATATTACTTTACCACCTGCAGTAGTTAAAATGGTATTTGTTAATAATGGTATGTCCAGAGCGTATTTAATATAATCCTCAGATCTATCCTGATGACACTGGAATCATGCAAGGCACATCAAGTCTGTTAATGCACAAGATAATGGTGGGCAACCATGTGAAGTCACAGATATACAGCATTATTTAAAAATTCCGTTACATAATGCTGATTAGCTACATGGCAACCCTGAAGCATAAAACAAAATTAAAGTTATGATGGATTTTATTCTGAAGAACTAAAAAGTTGTGTAATTTGTACTTTCTCATAAAATAATTTTAATAACCTAGTCAGCTATGGAAATTTAAACTCACTAGCCTATTCAGTCTTCTAGTGATTAATCACCTTGAAGGTCTAGCTACTCAAAATTATTTCTTACTTATTTAAAGCAGTCCTATAAAATACTAAAAGTACAATGAGATGACAGTTTCCTAGAAAAAGTTATGCTCTCTTTATTAAGGAAGATATAACAGTTACAATTTTAGTGTTAGATACATTCCTGATGGCTGAAATTACATTAGAATCCTATTTTCAAGCTATGTATTTTTGTTCCAGCAGAACAGAGCCAAGAAAATACTGTTTCCTTCCTTGAATGACAATAAAATATATTAAAACACAATCCAAATTCTGATAACAATTCCACATCTCCTAAGAGCATGGGACCCCAGTTAATTTCAGCTGTTTCTGCACAAATGTTGTACTATCCAGGATTAACTGTCTTCTACAGGGGTTCTAATAATATGCCTTTTTTCTACAATACCCATAATTCATTTGGATTTGTGCTGAAAAATAACGCAAGGTGATTCAGATAACATACCTGCTTCAAAAAGTGATGGAACAGTCTGGCATGTATAAACTCACAACATTATCAGTTCAATATCTTGGTGTCTTTATGCCAATACAATCCAAAAGGAAAGAAGTAAGTGCCACCAGAAGCCCTGTTCCACAGAAAGCAGCTGCTGCTTTTCATCCTTCACAATCAAGGTTAAACAGGTCAGTGGAGTCGGATTACTCCTTTTGTTTGTTTGTCCAGTATCCAATTGGTTATCTCTCAGGAAGATCTATGAAAGAACAAATAAAACATTCATGGGCCTAAAGGCTGATATATCTGAGAGTTAATGACACCAAAAAATGTGGGACAACTGTGTATTTAGTTAGTTTTTCTTCTGTGCTTTACTCTTGATGGGGTCTTGAGTTTTTCTTTTTTCCCGTGCAAATGTATTAAAATTGTTTAAAGGTACAACAGTCTTGCTCTATAAGTTCACTTCTTTGAGACCAGCCATGGCTTAGGTTTACTGTATAGTCTCTTCCAGAACAGGATTAACTGAAGTCCCTTTAGGACTCCTCCTGAGTTCTTCTAAATTTTTATATCAAACCAGAAGATGCAGGGTGTCTTCTCACCTTCTGATGGAGTTTCTCCTCTAACTTATACCATGAAAAAGTCTGGATGACCATTCCTTTCCATTTGGAATAGAGGAAACTGTAAATGCCAGACTTAAAAACCCAATCGCTCTTGGTATGTCATCCTTGGAACCAAACAGTTCATCTGTTGAACTCAAAAAGTTCATTTCCCAGATCACCCAATTCCAAATTGTATGTTTTTGTAGTGGGTTGGCCTTGGCTGGCTGCCAGACCCCTACCCAGCTGCTCTCTCACTCCCTCTCCTCAACAGAACAGGAGTAGAAAATAAGACGAAAAACTCATAGATCAAGATAAAGATAGGGAGATCACTTACCAATTACTGTCACGGGCAAAACAGACTCAGCTTGGGGAAAATTAATTTAATATATTGCCAATTAAAATAGATTTGGATGGTGAGAAACACAGACAAAAATTAAAACACCACCTTCCCCTCACCACCCTGTTTCCAGGCTCAAATTCACTCCTTCATTCCCAACTCGTCTACCCCCCACCCCTGAGCGGCACGGGGTCGATGGGGAATGGAGGGTTGTGGTGAGTTTATAACAGCTCCTCTCTGCTGCTCCTTCCTCCTCACACTTTTCTCCTGCTCCAGTGTGGGTCCTTCCCACAGGCTGCAGTCCTTCACAAACTGCTCCAGAGGGAGTCCTCCACAGGCCACGTTTCCTGTCAGGAGAACCTGTTCCTGTGTGGGCTCCTCTCTGTGGAACACAGTTCCTTCAGGAAATATCCGCCTTCTCTGGCATGGGGTGGATGGCCCGCAGCAAAGTGCCTGCTCCACCACAGCCCCCTCCACAGGTTGAATGGAAATACCTGCTCCACCATGGTCCTCTCCACAGGCCGCAGGGCAATCTCTGCTCTGGCGCCTGGAGCACCTCCTCCTCCTCCTCCACCTCCTTCTTCTTCCCTGACCTTGGTGTTCGCAGGGCTGTTTCCTCACACTTTTCCCTCACTCCCCACTGCCATGCAGTGTTTTGCTCTTTCTTAAATATGTTTTCCCAGAGGTGCCACCAGCCTGGCTGATGGGCTTATCTGTGTCCTGCAGTGGGTCTGTTGTGGAGCTGGCTGTATCCAGTCCCTGACCTCCTTCCACAGGGGACTCCCTACAGTGCCCCGCTAGCTAAATCTTTTCACGGACACACCGCGCAGTTTTACGTAGACTAAATTCCTGCAAATGGTTTCGTGGAGCCCCATAACCCAGTAAAGTCTGCTTTAGCAAGAGTCAGTGAGTTTGTGCTTGGATTCTACTGCAAGGCTGGAACTATAAATCAATATTTTTTTTAAAAACCCAAGTGCAATTAATTACGTTCACATAAAAATGCTGTTTATGAAAAAGGAAGCAACAGTGTGACAGCTGATAAAAAGAAATTGTTAAATGGATGCTTTTTAATGTGAAGCGTGTGATTTTAACATTTCTCTTGTTCTTAGGTATATTCTTTAATTTAAAACATGCCCTCAAATGTCAGCTTTGGATGGGGACAAGGCAAGGCATATTTCAAATGAAAATGTGAGTGTTTTTCACAGTTATGAGAAGTCAAAATAGCATAGCCAAAATATCTCTTCCAAGACATTAACAACAGAGTAGGTACACCTAATTCTGTTATGCTGTATGAACACAATAAACCAGATTATTCAGTCAGCTTGCTTGATCTCAATCTTTGAAATGACGTTATCATTTTTGCAAAACAAAAGTACACTTTTTAATGGTAAGAAGAAATTAAGAGGAAAAAAACATAAAAGGAAGAAAATAAAATCACTTTCAGGTTGCCCTAATCCTCTGTACTTACATACATGCTATTACCACGAAAAACATCACTGTTCTGCGATCTGTCACATGCCTGGACCTACGGTTCTGTGTAAGCACAGCTCCCTCTGGTGTGTTGAGCTAGCACTGCTCTGTAACCTGTCTTGCTTTTCTTGTAAGCACTCTTGTTTTGTTTTAAGGAAACGAACACAATCTCTGCAAATCTAAGATTTTCGTTTGGGGATTCTATATCCCAAGCACATTCTAATGAATCCTTAAAAGACTCAAACTTTAATGAATTGTCATAACTCTTTCATCAGATCAGCTATATAATTTAGAAGAATAAAACATATAATTTATTAACTGTTCACTCTTCTCATTAATTTTTTTTTTAATCGTAACACCTAATAGTGCACCACAACCCCACTGTGGCAGGCAATGCAAACCCAAAAGACAGTCCTAGTCCCAAAGGACTTTATATTTAAAAAGTCTTACTTACACTTTACACTTCATTTATATGTTGCACGCATTTCAAAACAGACAAATCGGAACATGTCTGGAAATGCAAAGTTGCATATCAGCCTATAAAAAATTTGAAACATGGCCCAGACAGAGCAGGAGGTACAGGGTTGCTTCAGAAGCCTCCAGTTACACACAACCAGAGCTAAGGGTTGAAGAACTCTGAGTCACTCTGGTCCTTCCTCCTACCGCTCCCTCCTTCTCCTGGCTCATAACAAGTTCAGGAACTAAGAGCCTGGAGCTGAAAGACATACATGCATGAAGGGACTGGCATCATTGCTGAACAGTGGTGTGAATTTTTAGCTTCCAAGGCAAGGAAAGACAATTTTTAAAAGCTGAATTGTTTTCTTAGCTTGTTGAATCTGGCAGTGTTAATATTGACATCATCAAAGCATGTAGGAGATACAAGTGGTCAGATAGAGCACTCCTGACTTTCATGGAGAACCTACAGCTTCTGACTCTTTCTTCCAATAGTGACGGAAAGAAAATTTCTGATTTTACTCAGAGGAATTTGGGGACTGAAATAAATTATCTTGCTGACGTGCTTTAGTAAAGCCAGCAGGTTAAGGGAGGTGATCCTACCCCTCTACTCAGCACTGGTGAGGCCACACCTGGAGTGCTGGGGCCAGATCAGGGCCCCCCAGTACAAGAGAGACATGGACATACTGGAGAGACTCTAGCAAAAGGCTGCAAGGATGATGAAGGGACTGGTGCATCTCTCCTATGAGGAAAGGCTGAGACAGCTGGACTGTTCAGCCTGCAGAAGAGAAGGCTCAGGCGGATCTCATCAATATATATAAATACCTGAAGGGAGGGTGCAAAGACGACAGAGCCAGGCTCTTTTCAGTTGTGCCCAGTGACGGGACCAGAGGCAACGGGCTCAAACTGAAACATGGGATGTTCCCTCTGAATATCAGCAAACACTTTTGCACTGTGAGGGTGACCAAGTGCTGGCACAAGTTGCCCAGAGAGGTTGTATGTAAAGTCTCCATCCTTGGAGATCTTCAGAAGCCACCTGGACATGGTCCTGGGCAACTGGCTTTAGGTGGCCCTGCTTCCTTTCCCCAAAACTTCCCTAGTGTGATTACTATTATCACTAATTTCTGTGCCTTGTTCTGCCAAAAAGGTGGTAAGAACATTAGCAAGGATGTGGGAATTTATATTGGTGACTGAGCAGAAGTGACAAGAGAAAGAAGGCAGGTGAAAAGAGTGAAACAAGAGCTCCTGCAAGTTGATGACTTTTCACAGATGAATGAATGACAGTCTGAAAAAGAAGACCCAACACAAGTGAAGCATGAGGATATGAGTAAAGTATGGTAGGCTGGTGAGATGAGAGAATATGTACACTGAGAAACTGTGTATACAGGGGTAGTGTGTACTGTTTTTTCACTCTTTGGGAAGGATCTATCTTTTGTTTCATTTTTTAATATTGTGCTATGGTGATGTCAATATTAGTAACACCCAGCTGAGCAAGCTAATCAAAGGGCAAAAGACTGAGCAAGTGGAAAAGGATGCTTCTGCTAAGATGTGCTGGGCCTCTAGCTCAGGCACAGGGACTGATTTCTGTTGAGAAGGGAAGAGTACTTCTGAGGCAGCTATGTCCCAAAATGTTCTTATAGTCATTTCTTTTTGGCCAGTTATGCTTCACATGCTCCTGGACATCTAGTGCCCTGTTTGAACTGTATTGCACGCTCCCTGTTACATAGTCAATCAATCTCCTAAGGAAGAGAGAATTGGTTTAAGGTACTTTCTTCAAAGCGAGCCTTTTTAGATCTCAGACAAGCCCAACAATTCTACAGCAAGAAATTACATTCCTCTTGCCACATTTCTCTGTTATAGAATAGTTACTGTCATTATGGCTTCAAAAGTAATAACAGAATTGATTTAAATAGTATGGTTGCATTGCATCCGTTTTTAAATACATATAACTATATTGGAAGGAAGGTATTCCATCTGGTAACCCATCTGCAACTCCATCTATACAAGAAGTAAGTATTCATAAGAGAACATTCATATATTTGAATTCTCTGAACATATTGTGACCTTCTGTTACTATTCACATAGAATATCTCAATTTAAATATGTTGGGTTTTTAATATCTTTCAACAACTGTAGTATTGGAAAAAAAGTAGCAAACTCAAGAAGTATGAACCTTAAATGAACAGTCAGTTGCATATTCAAATTGCTCATGCCTTTACGTGGTCAGTTTGACACAGAGAAGCAATCCAGAACTGTAACTTCTTAGCTTATTCCAGTAAATCCAGTTCAAATGTTGGTGGGCTACCTAAGTGACATGATATAAACATTTTTTCCCTAGAAATTAAATTAGAGGCTTAAAAATGATGTTTTAAGTAATAGTAATATACTTAACTTTGTCAACAAGATACTCAGTGGAACACTGGGAATTTTATTTTCATCTGTGGTTTACAAGAGAGTTCCATCTATCCTCCCTAATTTAAAATAGGTCATGGAGGTAGCCATAACTAAGATGTAAATCATAATAATCTCTCTGTCTTTAATTTAAATTTCTTTCTGAAAAGCAAAGGATAGGAAGTCCCTAGTTTATATAGCTTTGACAACTCAGACGTGAGTTATCTAGGGCTTCAAGTAACAGTGAAGAGAGACCCCTAATTCCTTATTTAGGCAGTGCCTTGGTAATTAATTTTGCAAACAGCTGTAACTCTTGAAGGCAGTATTCTACCACTTCTTATCGTAAGTTAACAAACTCACAGTTCTGGTAGCAGGGTTATTCATTTTAGCACAGTCTAATCAGCTACAGCTAAGAATCAGGAAGATTATCTTGAACAGTATAAATAATTGCTTTGACCTATTGCTCAGGTGATTTTACCCAAAACAGATTAGAAAACAGCAGTACCACATCTTCTCGGTACCTGCTCCTTGGGAATCAACAACTGCTTTCAGTCCTCCCCACCAGGTACAACCTTTCTCCAGCACCTAACAGTTCTCTCCACCTGTTCCTCCTTCACACAGTTTTCATAAACAACCACCCTTTGACATCTCCTGCAGTCTTTGCCTAAGCAAGCTCTTTCCTGAAATCCCCAACATTGTCCTCAGTTCCATCCTGTACCTATCCCCCAACTATTCTCTCCCAAATTCCTACAAGCTGGCTCCTTACCTACATAGTTCCCAGGAGGGAGGGGATGCAGCAGGGGAGTAGCCATTTCTTTTTAAAGCGTCATTAATCCTTACAAAGGATTTATTATCCTGTCTTATAAATGCTGACTTAATTGATGGCTGAGAATGGTAAAGTCTTTGTAAAGTGCTGATGAGTAACTATCTTAACTTATCTAGATCCAGAAAGGAATGTCTGTTCAAATGGTTGAGTTAAAAATCAAAGAATTAAAGCAATATGCAATCCCAGGAGTAGAAGAATTGCAGATTAATGGGTGGGAAGACAGAAGTCTCAGATATATTTCTTTTCTGAATATCACTTACTGGGAGAAAGTAAAAGTTCCTAAAAATTTATTTAATCAGCATAAATATTTCACCAATAAAGTAAAGAAGCAAAAACATAAACATGAATGCTGTTCTCCACATACTAGCTGTAGAAAAAGCCACTGGAAATATTTCCCAATGATTCAGCAGACTAACATTTCAGTGAATTAGTAGCTTCGTTGTTAACCATTTATCACAACTGTTCTTAGGGTTTTTTCCCCCCCTTATTATGACAAGACCTTTCAGCTGGAAAATACTCAGAGCTGAAACTCAAAGTCTGAACCCGTGGGCTTACAGTTGGCTCAAGTCAATCTGAGGGCTGCCAGCAAAGGAGCAGTCCAAACTTTCACCGATTTTTATTCTTTTTTTTTCTTCTTAGTTTTCAGTTAAATCAACTTGCTAGTCTGACTCACTCCGTGACTGGCATCATTACCTGAGCTGATGCAATGGAAGTGGTGACATCACACCTTTTCAGCAGCAGTAAAGTCTTACATTGTCTTCAGCACACCACAAAACCGCACCTTAAAAAGTATGTAGGGGCCAGAATACCATACAAGTGCAAAGCACAAGTAAATTCTGTGGAAAATAGCACGAATTAGGAGAATTAAGGCTCCTCTGGACTTGTCTGTGGCTGTAGGGCAGGCCAATGTTTCACAGCGTATTAAATATTTTGGAGGCTTCTGCTGCCAGCTTTACAGTGCCATGGGTGCGTGACACAAGGCGCTGCTCCAGTTGAGACGCTCTCTGCCAATTCAATTTGTTCAAACAAAACTTTGACAGGTTAACTTTGCCGCGGCGGGATGACTGCTACGGCAGGCATCGGTTGCCCACACAGCCCTAACCCTCTGTGGTTCCGGCACCGCGTGTTCCTCTGCAACCAGGATAAAAGCAGACAGGCGGCATAAAATCCTCACGAAGCGCTCTGCTAATTTGACAAAAATGTAATCATGTGCCCACACCTGATCCAGATCAAATTTGTACTGCTGGGTGATGTGGCATGGCCCAGAGCCAGCGGTAATGATTGTGGAACCACAGTGCTCGGCTAAAGCTTCTCCTGCACATGAATTAGCCGTACGGGAGACTGTAAATACAGAATGTGGCCTATCACTGTGGAAACAGCTTGTGCAGGCTCCCCAGAACATGCCCCGATCCGCACAAAAGAGACATAGCATAACCCCTTGCCAAACCACCTTTCTTTCTACCCTTAGAGGGAGGGTGCTGGGTTAGCCTCTGACTGAGAGCATTAAGCAGGGGAGGGAAAAAAAAAAGGAAATTACATGTCTGAGGTTTTTCTTTCGGGCAAGTCTCTTATAAAAATAAAGGAGTGTACAAATGTCTTTGTTTCCCTGCCAACTTTTATAAGAACTAATTAAGACCAAGGAGAGCTTCATTTTCCTGTTTATTTCATACCGAGAACAGCTAATGAATTTAACCTATTGATGATTTTGCAGCTGCCTGCTTTAATTTGCTTATGATTGAGAAACAAAAACTTAGTGTAACAGCAACGAGTTGCCAAAGCCGCGGAGCAGTCGCTGGTGCGTGATCCAGCTGTGTGATCAAACTTAGTGAGGCAGCTGTGACAACAGAGCGCGGGCTGTCCTTCTGAGCAAGAAACCAGTATTAAAATTATGGCCGCTGCTTAGTAGTTGCTTATTTCCAAGTCAGCTGATTTGTCCGTAATAAGGTCAATATAATCATAAAGGTATAGAGTGCTGGCATTTATTCCCTGCTAAAGAGTATCGTGCACTTTTCAACTTTATGATTTATCTATTGATTGCAATAGAGAATTCAGGCCACAAAATTCAGTGGTAATTGCTATCAATAAATGAAGAATTATGCTTTACCAGAAAACCATCTTCGGGGGTAAATATTCACAGGCCTTAGCATAACTCATATTCCTTAGTTTAGGCAAATCAATTACCAGGCATTTATTATATTGAAGTCCTATGGACTTTATGGAAATCACACTGAATTCAATAAAGAATTTTATGGCTGCTATAAAACCTACAAAATAATTTTTAATGTCCTTTTGATTCAGAAGGTGAGATCCCAGCCCTCTACAAATCAGTGACAGAACTCCTGATTGAGATTGACAGAAAATGAGCACCCAATCATTTGCAGCTCTCATTTATAAAATTTTCCATAAATTACTCTATGTGACTGGGGAACTTTGTGGGTTTTACTCACATTAAATTCTACAGGTTTTTTGTGGGTTTTTTTTTTTTGTTTTTTTTTTTTTTTTTGTTTGTTTGTTTGTTTTTAAATCGTGGGGCGGATGATTCACTTCAGGGGAAGCAAGTTACTTTATTTTCTCGCTTTCCTTAAAAACCAGCTCTTCAAACTTTTACATGTTATTTCAAAATATTATTTCAAAACAATTCACAAATATTGGACAGGGATTCTCAAACCGTGGTATCCTAGCACCAGAGTACCTAAGCTACTGAAGAAGGCATGTGCAGTCCTCGGGAACTACAGCTGCCCTGCTGCACCACGGGTCCCCAGCCAAGGTTAACCCTGCGTGAGCTCATGCATGAAGCTTTTTACAATTCTAACAAATGGAAGATGGAATATCAAATAACAGCGAACTCTCCATATTTGCACAGTTACATGTTTTTTCTACTCCAAAATCACAAACCTGGAGATATGAAGCTTTTCCTGGGAAGCTGGGCAAAAGCCTTCTTACAGCAAGTAGAAAGTATTATATTATTAGTACTAAGTTATTAGTATATTATTAGTATTAAAGTATTGTAAGGACTTCTGGTGGGTGCATGGAGTCTATGCCATAGAAAGGTGAAATGATTTGCTGCAGTATGTATGTCATATCACAGCAGAACAGAATCCATATTATGTATTACCTGGTAACAGTCAGTATATGCTGCTACTATTCGTTCACATCATGATCTCCTCTGCTGGTGCTAGGCACCTGACTTTGTAATTGCTCATCATCAACTTTTGATGTCACAATTCAAAATAGACAATTTGTAATAACGGATTTCACCAATTCTTCCTTTTCCTATTTGCATATTATTTAAAAGTCACATGCAATTTAAATTAATGTATTGCTGCAAATTACATACAAAGCAATGTTTGTTCCTACAATTGAGAAGTGGCAATTATAGGCAAGTTTGCATGATGAATATTTGTTCATTTTTTCCAAGTAGTGTTTAGAAAGATCTATTTAATCAGTTGTTTCCGCAAATGGACATTCCGGCATATAGACACAATAAACTGACAAGAAACCAAAACTATATCTGAAAACTGAATTACAAAGCAATTATGCTTTGAATTCATATGCTGTTTGGGAGCACAGCTTCATGCTGTACATTTTTTTCCATATCTTGCAGTAAACCAGTCACTTGTAATGCCAGTGGTATTGACTTACAGTGTATTAGACTTCTAACAAATTAAAATCAATTCTCGCATTATCTGGGAATTGATTATCTTGGCTACAGATGCAATGCCATGTAGTATGCCCACAGATCATCCAGTTCAAGATCAGCAGCTATTTTTCACCAAGTTAAGCTATTTGGGCCTATTGGTTCCCAAATCTTTGTACTCTGCAGCAAAGTATCAGGATCTTTCTTTAGAGGCTTTACACTCTTTCTGTCTTTTTAGCCAAATTACAGGTACTGCAGAATATGTTTTTTCTACTAATTTTGTGTAATTATGAATTGAGTGTATAAGTAAAAACCTCCTGCATACAACTGAGCAGATGTCATGGTTTTCCCTGCTTTTAGATATTCTATAAAACACGCTGTCTTGCAGGTTTTGAACAATTTGCAAACTAGTATATTTATTCAGATCTTGTACATTTTAGAATGAAATTGCTTAGTAAAGAATTATATTAACAAATATTCAGAGTCCAAAGTGAGATTAAACATTATAAAAGTTGCTTATTTTCTTAGGCCTGTACTTGTAAAAAGTGGTCTACAAACTTCTAGTCATGTAATTTAATCTAGAAAACTGCTGACATGGTATTGATTTATGTAGATTTAACTGATGTTTTGACACATGACTGGAGGGTGCTCTCCATAATCCCAACTCAGCAAAGCATGTAAGAACATGCATAAATTTAAGTATATACTTTGTACCACTAATACTTTATGCCAATTAACCCATATTTTCGCCACAAATTCTGCTATGCCTGTCTTGTATCATAAACGTTACATATATATTCCACATATAAGTTATACATTCCATATATATGTTACATATTTCACCTGTTACATATATCAATATATTTTACACATAAATTCTAAATAATATCTTTATGTGAGATTTTACAACTAGATTTTGTAAAATGAACTACTTTTTGAACTATATAGTATCTGAGTAATCCCTTACATAATCCTGATTTACACCATGTAGGTGAGCTTTTACGATACAGACGATGTGGTCTAACTGCCGGCTGACTCCAAAAGGCGCACTGCCATCGCCAGTTATATACCTGCACCTTGTACCAGATCTGCTGTTTGGCTGGTCCCACTTTTTTGGGGGGACTAAGGTTTGTTTTCTGCCAGCTTAACTCCCTAAACTCTCCTGGCTTACTCTAGAGCTGAGAATCAGTACTGGTAGGAGCAAAGAGCCAGGAGAAATGAGATGGAGGGGCATGGCGTCTCTGCACAGCAGCATCTAGCTTAGCACAGATGTATTATAAAACCACATTTCCAGTGCACTCCACACCATTAAGAGGCCCAGCCTCTGTGTTTTAGTGCACTACCCCCCCCCAGCTTTTAAACAAGAAACTCACCTCTAATTAAATGCAAAGCTGCTCTTAAGAAATTGATCAAAAAATGTTCTCCTCGTACTCAGACTGGCTTTTATTGGACACAAAAGTCAGTTTATCAGAGTTAATCCTTTTAGTATGCACTTGTCTTACAAGAACAATTTTCTTTCATTTGATGAAGACAAAGGAATTCAGGAATTTCTGTAAACTAACCCTCTCATCGCTTTGTTGCATTTTTGTTGACATATTGGCAACATTCCTTCCAGTTTTAATTGGATTAAGCACATAGAAATTTAGTGAGTTGTAAGTCAGACAGGATTCCAACTACCTTTTGCTGTTGTTAAAAACAAAAGGTCTAACAAAGAATAAACCTGAATAAAAACAGAGGTAGTCTCGTGAAAGTAATGAAATCTTCTTGCTGCATTTGCTCGGGTAGTTAATGGGAAGACTGGCAGAATGACAGATGTTTTTCCGGACTTTCAAGGAGAAGTCACGCTAATGCTAACCCCAACACATTCTTTCCTTCATAAAGAAATGTCAGGATGCTACATGGTGGAAAAACATGAGTTGCTGCAAATATTTAATCCTCTCACTTTTATTGATCGGATGATCGGAATGGGATTACCTTCTACTGCTATAGGTTTTGATAGAAGAGCAGTCCCACCAATTAGCTAAAAAGCAAGCACAAAAAGATGAAATACCCGATTAATTTTTGATGCAAGCTCAGATTTAATGGAGAAACTAAAGTAGGATATTTGAGCATCCTTTGAAAAGGCAGAAAAAAATAACCACTTGGAATATAATGGAGTAATTTAATTTGAATACTAATTGGTATATATTTTTACTACTAATGTGATCCTCTGGATGTAATTGTTAATTCTAGTCATAGTTAATATTTATTTCAACTTAACTCTTTTTGTGAGGGAATAATTGCACAAAATGGCACTTTAATAAAAATAAAATTGAATAGTAAAAAAGCCACAGTGCAAGAGGAAGGTAGGTGTAATATAAAGACTGCTAGGTTCCTGCATGTAGTCATCCAAATTATCAGATGTGAAAATGCTGCAAGTTACTCCAGTTCCCATTTCGGATTTGCTTCATCCACCAAAGTGAAACTTGTTAAAGTGTCCTTTTTGTTGCTAGAAATTTTCCAATAGTTTTAGCATATATAAGAAAGCAACTATTCTACATTCTCATACAAATAAGCTTCTGCAACAAGGGAGTGTGCTCATCTTTAATATAACCAGAAATAAATTAAAATGTTCTTTCGCTGAAAAATTCCAGTCTTATTAAGAAAGGTCTCATTTTTGAGCTTTAAACAACAAATTGCTTTCCTTTAGTTTTTGACAATGTAATACAGTGAGATTAATAAGACACGATGGCTTCAGCCTAGTTGGTAAGCAGGAACTTTAGCTCATTATTTCACTTGTAGCAGTACTTGATATTCTCAGTTTTCATATTACAAGACAGCTTTACCATATGCCAATAGGCCAGTAAAGAATTAGATGGGACACCAGGAATCTTTTGAACCTAAATACAACCTCCAAATCCAAACCTAACTCTCAGTCCCTAATTATGGGACTCCTTACTTAATTATTTTTTTTTAAATACAAGTCAAAACTGCTTTAAAAAAATCCTTGTTAAGACTGTGCTGAAAATTACACCTTCATGTAAAGAAATCTAGAAAGTATGTGCAATTTTAATGAGGTATTGGGGCAACATATAAAACATAAAAAAAGGTTACAGATCCAAATCAAAATAAACCACTACATTTTCTGAAGACTGAATGGGTGAAAGATGCTCTATAGCTTATCACGGAGGCTACCAGGTACTGTAAGCTGAATGGTATGTCGAGAAATGATTCAGCTGGCAAATGTGCAATGCATTCGTTACATCTGTTCATAGGGGTCCAAACCCACTTCCATTACCAACACAAAAAGCTGAATTTCAGCTTCTAACAAAACCATTAAACTTGTAAGCTGCACCTCTGAAACTGCACCTGGAGTTCTCATATCCTCCCACTCTGATATTAAAAATATTCTGTGCATCAGCTGTTATTATGCATGTAAAAATGACACAAAGAGAAGCTTTCTCCACAGGCTTATGCTGACACCAACGCCCTTAGTCATTTTAATGCTACTGTAGTATGAGGATTTTTGTCCAGACAACCATAATCACTGAGAAAACCAGAACTTCAATCGCTGAGACCATTTAAGCTGTATGTGCTCGAGCAAGTTTTCTAGAAATGCATTTAAGAAAGAATAACAGCATGAAAAGAATCACCTTTTCATGCTGTTATTCCCAATAATATCTTCAGTGGAGTTACAAAAAGCTGTCTTTGAACCGATATTAAATTTTTGACAGTCTGCAGCTGTGTTCAGAACTGACTTCTGTTAGCCTGTTTCCACAGTCAGTCCCTGTTCCTGGAGGCTATAACTTGTCAGTAAAAAACTCCAGTCTTAAATTAAGCATAGCAGGGAATTCTTAGGGCAGAAGCAAAGAAAAACTGAAATCCTCTGGGATCACTCTTTTTAACTTTGTGCTCCAGCTTGCTGGTTTTGGCGCAGAATTGGTACACGTCCATTAGCCAACGTCAGTTTAGTGAAATAGAAGTTATTACAAATATTGAAAATATTCTAAATAGTTTTCAATATAATATTCAAAATACCAGAAATTGAAGCAAAAGCAAACAAACTGTCTGCCCAAGCAAGTCAAACTGACTTAATCTGCCTCTGGAGCAGAGTGACAAAACCTGTAGCTGATGGGAACACGGTACACCTGACACAGCTTGTCTTCGCTGACACTGCCCTTCTACAAGGTCCACCCTGACACTACCATAAACAAAATCACTTATCCCACTTCATCTGATTGACTTTACAGACACAAACCGAAGCATCTTAATTAGGAGAAAGGCTGCGCTGTGTTGCTTCTTTTCAGTGAAGAGAAAGGCAGCTTCAAAGAATTACTTGAATGGCCTGCTGTCTTTCCCTTAATTATTGACTATGAAATTAGCCTTAGGCAACTACTCTCTAGGTCAAGCCTCTAAAGCGAGGAAAGATGAACCTGGGCCACGGAGTAGATAAAGCTACTGCAATACGAGTGCAAAAATGATTGGAAACTGTTCCCAGAGGAGTTAGCAAAGGTTGACAGGATATACTAAATACCGTTCTTCAGGTCTCTTCCAGATCTTGGACTCACTCCTTCATAGAATTTCCACTGTTGACCTGACTTATTTTGAGAGCATGCTTATTAAATTTGCAGATGACAGAGAGCCAGGAAAGGCTGCAAGTATATTGAAGGACAGGACTAGTATTCAATCCAACCGAAAAAACCAGGTTGAGGAAATCACAATGCACTCAGGTAAAGGCAAGTACAAATTATCCCACTCAGGAAAGACAAACGCACAGAGGAGATGGCTAAAAGCTCTGCAGGAAATGATCTGGGGGTGCAGGGGATGGCAAACCGAACAAGATTCAAGAATGTCATATTGCCACAAAAATACAAACAAGCCTGCTGCAGACCCAGGGCACGACAGAGGTAAGGGAAACACCAAATGGGGACAGAAGTACGCTTCAACTGGGCTGCCAGATGTCTGGAAGTCCTATGGAAGTATACGGTATTCACTCAGACAATAACTCTGGGTAGAAAAAAAGGATGTATCCTGATATGCCAGAGAAATGGCAGTTGCCAAAAACAACATATAAAAATGCAGTTACTGATGACATAACAAATGAAAAGACATTTTTCCCATCTATAGAAATAACCCTGCCTTTTATACCATGTAACTTCTTTAGTTAAGAAGAAAAGCTAAAAGCTCTCTTGTGCTTGTCTTGATCATGTACCTGTACAAATAAATATTTTCTGTGTTCTTAGGGTGTTTTCAAAGCACAAGTACGTTATACCTTTGAGGATCTTTATTTTCCATTTTGTACAAGAACATGGGAAAAGCATCGTCAGAATGTTCAGTACTGTCAGTGTTAGCTGGCTGTGACCCAGAGTGGCACTGTGTGCCACGTGGTTAGCCCAGTAGAATGTCTTGCTGCAGTACGTGTGTGATTTCATCCTCTTTTCATAGTAACCAGGAAACTAAACCAACTCTGATTTTGTGATCTTCCAGCTCTCCAGTTGCACATGAGTGCCCTTCTTTGTGATAGATCTGGCTGTCAGCAACGCTGCTTCTTTGCTAGACAGGATCCTGAAAATGATAATGATGTGTAAAAGACGTTAACTGTAAATGTGAAAAGAATCACTGAAACTTTAACGCTCCCTAAATCGGAATAAATTCTGACGTATAGTCTCTATTAAAGGTTGTATCTGCCATGATAAAGAAGCCACAATACACAGGGCTTACGTAGGTGAATGATGGCACCTCATGATGCCACGTGATGCATTTAAGAAGTGCATCCATAGTGCTCAAAAAACTCCAAGGTTCACAAGGAAAACAACTTAATTCAAACAAAATGCTGTGAATGAACACTTCGGTGTTGCTATACCCCTGTAACAAAAATAAGTAAAAACCTCTTTTCTGTGCTACAAGCTCTCAACTTGCAGCAAGACAAGACAGCAGACAGAATAGGCAGGATGTAAAACACCGAACACAAATTCTTTTTGCAACAAATGTATTTAGGCTGAAAATATGTGACTTATGCAGTAATTCTAAGGCTTCATCTATCATCCTGAGGTGGGATTCTTCCTTGTCAACTCATACAAGAAATCATTGCCTGGCTAACATTAGTAACTTACTCTGTACTTACTAAAAATTACAAAAATTACTAAAAATAGTAATTTGTGTCCTGAAAGCAGAACACTTACGGAATCAGTCACTGCCTGGAAGTCTATGCTTACTTCATAAGAATGTATTTCAAATTCCTTAAACGTATTTATGTAACATTAATTAGAGATGAAAGATAATTTGATTATTAGCGAGGGAGAACACTGGTTATGTTATTTAAGGATATACTGGCTCAGACTGAGCACTAATGTGTTAAAGAACTAGTTTTAACTAGTCAGATGGAAAGTACGTAAAGCTGATAGGAACCGTAGAACACATTATCAATAATCTTTATTTATAGTTTGACCTTGTAGGATTGAAATATACACCAAGTATATGCTGTGAAAGTAAGAATATGCTTTTTTCCCCCTACAAAACATGATATATTGTTCATAAATTGAATTTTAGATTGACTAGAGTAAAAATCCAACCTACCTGAGTACAGAAAACTAATTTGTTATTAGTAGAAAAGAACCAAAAGCAATTTTGAAAAATGAATGGGGGACGGAAATCCTGACTCCAGTGAAGCTGATGGAGTTCTATCAGTAACTGAAATGCACCATTGATTTAATGTAAGCAGGCCATACATTAGTAAACTGTCAAGGAATGCGGATGAAAACCTGACATACCTTAATTACTGAAAAAAAAGAAAAAGGCTGAGCATGTTTGAATTATTACATGCTTATTATATTTTGAATTGTTGCACGTGTACATTATAAAATCATACTGTGAACGCTTGTGACGTTTTCAAGAAATGGGAGAAAAAAAGCTGAAGAAAGCTTTTAAGGCGAGGCAGTTGATCCAGTGTCCTTTCTCAGGTGTCTATATATCCTTGCGGCTACCCATGAGACAAGGTAGGATTGCAGTTCTGCAAAAGAAGGAGGTGCATTTGTTAACTTTGTAACTCAGAGTGAAATGGCCATCAGTCCACAGCTATAAAACTTCTTGCTTCTACAGCTACTTCAAACAGATGCAAATCCTCTACACAAACCACCTATTCTTTCCAAATGGGTTCCTCCAAAGCCATATCATTGCCTATAAATAACCGTTATCATGTGAAATCTAAACCTTTCTGCCAGTAAGCAAGCACTTAGAAGAACAATGTATTATGCAAAATTAAATCATATGAATCATTTTGCAAAATCTGATTTTTAAGTGGGTACAGGCACTTCATGTATTATTCAAAGAACACAAAGGTTCCCTTACCTATCATGCTATATTTAGGATTTTGTTTATGATGGAGAAATAAAAGAGATGAAAGGATGGAAAAAAAGCAGCTGCAGGGAGAGACAAAGGGAGGCTTAGTCCTCAAAAATGAAGCAAAGTTTAGTTCCAAGTGTCCCAGCTAATGTGATGTACGTAGCTGCGGACCAGACCGCCTCATGAATTATTCTGTTTCTTCCTTAAAGTCTAATTCCCGGAACTGTGTGGTTTCCCAGGAATCTCATTTTTTACCTTAACAAAAACTACATGGTTTTACCTCTGCATCTTGGAGAACACCACCCCTCCACACTCTAAAAAACGAACAGCAAGGATTCAAATGCAAATGCAAACTCCTCCGTGTACCGCTTTTGAACCGATAATGCATTTTACACAAAACTGTCTTTCCACGTCCCATTTTCGGGTAGCCGCGCAAGGCCGGCGCTCAAGGCCAGGCCGTACCGACCGCGGCCCAGCCTGCCGCGGACACGGCCGGAGAGGCCGGGTCGCGCCCCGGGGAGGCCGCCCCGCCCCGCCCCCCTCAGCGAGGCTCCCCCAGCCCTCAGGGCGCAGCCGGAGGGGGGAGGGTACACCGAGGACTGACGGTAAACGCGGGCACCGAGTCAACACCCGTCCCCGACGGCCTCTGCAGCCCCCCGGGCTCAGCCCCCTCAGGCCTCGCCCGAGCAGCGCCGGGCACGGCACGTGCCCAGCCCGCCGGCGGGAAAGAAGGAGGGAGGGAGGGAGGGAGGTGCCGCTCCCCGCCCCTGCGCGGGCAGCGCTGCCGGCCGCGGAGCGGGGCGGGGC
>NW_010973294.1:23436-23853 GCF_000737465.1 Haliaeetus leucocephalus
AAGGGGAGAGTGGGTAGTTACGTGATGACGCGCTGCGTGTCGCCCGCCGCGCGACCCACGCAGAGTCCGTCGGGCTTGTGCCTCCTCCTGGGCCAGTGCGCTCGGGGCTGTTCCGAGTGGGGGCGGGCGGGGCGAAGGCTTCCTCCCTCCTCCTCCTCCTCCTCCTCCTCCTCCTCCTCCTCCTTTCCCTTTCCCTCCTCCTCCTCCCTCTCCCTCCTCCTCCCCGGGTCCCCTCTTCGAGGGCCCAGCCCCTTCCCCCCGGCGGAGCAGGGCCGTGCGGCGGCGGCGGCGGCAGCAGCGGCGCCGCCTTCTCCTTCCTCCTCCTCCTCCTCCTCCTCCTCCTCCTCCTCCTCCTCCCGGCCGTGCCGGACAATAGGGGCGAGCGCGGCGTGTGTCTCACCCAAAGCGGCCCCCCCA
>NW_010973294.1:24201-57468 GCF_000737465.1 Haliaeetus leucocephalus
TGGAGGTTAGCCTTTTAGCGTCGGTGGTAATGCGAGCGGTGGGCTCCGTGGGGTCTGCTTCCAGAGCCAGCGAGTTATTTGTTTCCTCTGTAATTTTTAAACTAGGGCTGTTTCCTAGCTTTTTAGCTTGGGCTTTCTTTGAAGGGTCTGAGTTTCCTATGGGGCTGCCAAAAGCTGCAGTGACTTTACTGAAATAATGAACATGCACTGCAGTGTTTTACTTGGGATGCTGAGCTATTTCTCCCTCCAACTAGTAAGACTTGGCAGTCCGTCTAGAAAGAGACAAAGATCCTTGGCTTTTTCATTTCCACGGTATTGTTCCCTGCCCACATTACATCAGTGACAAGATGAACTGTGCTGTATTTTGTTTCATCCGACTGTGTTGGAAATACTACAGAAAGGGTCATTATAACTATCAGGACAGAAGGGAGGCTTTTCTTGTGAACACTGCCCTAAATTTCTGAATATGCGCTGGTGTGGCTTCCCAGCAAACAGTGATAAAATTATATTCTGGCGGAAGTCTCTGGAGAAAATTTGGAATTACCGTGGAAAGTGTGTGTTTTGGTCGGAAGTCTGCCGGTTTTGGCTTCTAGGGATTTCCTATAATGTCTAGATTGAAAGGTCTGTTTCCATGCTCTGAAGTATGTTGTCCTTACAGAAGATGATGTCTTTGCTCTTTAGGTGTGCAATGGTAATTTTTTGTTGTTTACATTTGGGGGGGGTGTATCTTATTAAGTTATTCTGCTTTTTCATGACTTGCTCTGCTTCATTTATGCATATATAGAAAATACAGAGCTACTAGTCTCTTTTGGCATTGTCCCTGGTAGCAGTGAAGCTCTGTGTGTGTGTGAGCATTAGGCATGTGTATGTTTGCGAAGGAAGAATCAACAAAATACTGTGTTGATAACCAGGAATTTGAATGCCTATGGAAATAATTATTAGTAAGCAAATGAAGTCGCAGATATGTTGACAACTCTCCCTTCCCCGAGTATGAATGTAATAATTGACAAAAGCTTTGGGTTTATGACAAATTAGTTTTCCACGTAGTGAGAGGGTTAGGATGTTTTCCATTTGTACCGCTTGATCTGAGTTGTACTTGGTGATGGTGAATTTTCCATACATATAAGTCTTCTTGAAAGTCCAACCTAATTTAGTGGTTTTGTCCTGTGCAAGTAAGAGAAGAGTCTCTCTTGTTTGAAGCATTCATGGGCTTCTGGGAAAAGCAATAGGCAAAAGGGTCAAGGTGATAGATTGTATTTATTCCTTTTCTGCATGGTCTCCAGAGTAGGGGATGCATGAAGTGCATACAAGCTTAGCATATTAAATATGGTATTGACATTTAAGGTTTGGGGTCCCCCCCCCCCCAACTTTCAAGCTTCTCAGTGGATTACTTGTTTTCTGACCAATAGGCTGTAGGTATGTTAGAGTGAGTCACAGGGAGAGGTGTTTGAATAATTTGTGAAAAAGTGAAAACTATATGTGTGCTTGAGCAAGTATTGTTTCCTCTGAGTAAGCCAGAGAAATAAGTTTATGCATTAACAAAAGGGAATTAGGATATTTAAGTGAGGGAGTCTTTGCTAATATCGGCCAGCTGATTGGAGTACAGCTATGTTTTGCTGTCTTAACTTTCTTTTTTTTTTTTTTTTTTCCCCTGAAGTCTCCAGCAGACAGTAGGATGTGAATGTCTACCAGATCTGCAATTACAGGCTGGTATAAATGATGGACTAAGAAGCATCACCAGTGGGATTAATGATTCTATGTAACATCTGAACATAACTTTACCTTGCAAGTCTCCTGTAAGACTCCTAGTATTCCAGTTCCACTGCTGTTCAGAGAGGTCTGAACCCTTGCCAGTCTGTCATTTTCAGCCTTCTGCTCTGGCTAGCTTTGAGCAAGAGGAATATGTACAGCCAGCATTTTACAGTTAATACACATTTGGCAGATAGTCTTAAAAAATGTAAGGTCTTGAAAATTGAATTCCCACTTACAGATTAAAAGTGACATGATTGAGGCATAAGATGGTTTAGGATTATCCCTTCAGCAAGAAGGTATTTTACATGGAAAACACAGGTGAGACAAACGCATGCTGTATTAGACATAACATTTAATTGTGACAATGCTAAGCAGGCAAATATTTCTCTTGTAATATATTAAGTGAAATTTCAGTTTAATGTTTTGTTGAAGTTTCACTAAATGGGTTCAAAATGGGCTGTTTGTTGCTTTTTTAAAGCTTAAATAAAGTGGTGCTGGAAATGACCTCGAGAATTCTGGTCTACTCCTCTCAGCCCCAGGAAGGATAAATTGTACTTACAGTATTATTAACAGATGTTTGTCTAATCTGTTTGCTTAATCTGTTTTTTAAGATACAGTCTTATGAGTTGCGGTGAGCTGACATAACTCATTATTGCTGAAGGTTAAAGTCCTGACATTGGGCATGTGTTATTACTACTTCCTTTATGCCATCTCTGATGCTTGTCAGGTGTTTGCTGATGCTGTTTTAGTGAACTGAAGAAAACTAACACTAGCAGGAAACTGGGTAGCTGCCTGCCATCTCTTTGAATAAAGTAGGCTTAGTGAAGTTTGTCAGAACTGATTTAAGGGAAAGGATGGTACCACTAGGCTGTTGAAACCCATAAAAGCCTCAAATAATAGAAATTATGCAATCGCACTAGACAACTTAACTGCTCTTAATAGTGCTTAACTGTTCTTGTCATGAGAGTTCTTTCCTAATACTGAATTTAGATCTTCCTTGTGGTGATTTACACCTGTTACTATCCCCAGTAAATGTAGAGAAAACCTTATTCCTTTTCTCTTTGCAATTTTCTTTTATGTATGAATTATTTCCCTGTAGTCGTCTTTAATTTCAGTGTTAACAACAAAAATACTAAAAGTGACATCTATTACCTGGAGGTAATTTGTGATATTTATTGTTCAAGTCCAGTCAAGTGAAAAGCTGCTATTGTGTGGGTTTATACAGTTGTCTGAGTTAATAATTGTCTTTGAACATGAAATAATTTTAAATGCTAATGTTAAAAGCTGTTTTTAGGGGCACTTGAATGGGTAACTGTTGAAACGACTAGGGCATTTCACCCTGGTGAGATTGAATTTAGGTTCACTGTGAGATCGAGTGGACATTAAGTAGTACCTTGGATTGTAAGTTTAGGGTGTTCTTTCCAAATGTTACAAAATGATGTTTTTTAAATTAAAGCTGAGCTTTCAGAGGGCAATTTTGGATTCTTTGTCTCATCTGGGTTTTAACTTGTATTGTTAATAGTAATAACAAAGAGTTTCTAAAACTATACTCATTTAGTGTGAAAATTTTTAGTCTGTTTTTTTTTAATGAATAAGGTTTTATATTGAAAACCACTTCACAAACATAGCAGTGAGCACTTTTATATTGTGTCCTGCATTGCACACCCCACTCTCCTCCCCCTCCCCCCAAGTTGAATTGACAGAAACATATCACAAATGAGTAAGAAAACTTTGGCCTAACCTGCTATTTTTGACTCATTTCTATCCCTCTACCTTGTAACTGGTTCTACATTAACTTCAGTGCCCCCAAAAATGGCATCAGTGGTATCTAGTAGCAGTGTCTGAATAGAAGTAAAGATCTAGTTTTGGACTTTCTGTCCTTAAATGTTTGATGATGGTAAAGAAAGAGATCTCCTAAGGGTGAAATTGCATGAAGAGAGAATAGAGCAAATAATAGTAGACACAATTTGAATCTCAGAAATGTAGACACTAGGTCTCTACCTGAAGTACCAAGTATTACTGTGTACTAGGTAGTACCATGTATATCTGGTATTTGATAACCTAGTTCGTGATCCCTCTTTACTGCATCTCCATTTCATGCATTTAAGCAATATAGCATCATGCTTTGTGACTCTTCATGTGATATATACTGGAACAGTAGACTGCAGATCATGCACATGGAATCCTAGATTTGACTTAAAGAGGATGCAGTGGGAAAAAGTCACTATGAGCAGCTGGAAGTATACTGCACTGGTGGATTCTTCAGTGAAAGGTACACGCTTCCTCTGAAAAATGTATTCCCCAACATCAAGCAAGTGCTTTGGCCGCCTTTTGCTGTGTAACTCCTCTTTTCAGTGTTTGTCACCTGATGCAATCCAAACATGTTTTGCTCTGCATGTAGCATTACAAGTTACAAGACATAATTGAGAGGTGTATTTTTATGGTCTGAACATAGGCATTGGTCTTTAATCCCATGGCTGTACCTTTTTGCTGGGAGAAGTGTTGGCATGACCTATTTTTCCCTTGCAGCTGCTCATTTCTGCTCCTGCATTTTCCTCTTAGTTGTGTCAACTTTTTTTTTTTTTGGATCAGGTTATTTTTAAGCCCTGGCCAACTCATAGTACAGTTTCACAAGTGATCGTGCATCTTAGTAAGGAGGAAGCAGTACGCCACAATGCTAGACCAGGAGTAATGAGCAGTGGGGAGACAGAAGAAATGCCTTAGTTGGCCCTGTTACTGAATGTGGAACCTTACCCTAAATGCCTTTCTTTCCTCGTCCACTGATTTCATAACTTTTCTTCTATACCTTTCTAATCCCCTCCATCAGTGTTTCAGTTGCTTGCTCTTTTATTAGCTTTCTCCTGCTGTTTCCCATATCTCTGCTGCATGAATAATTAACAAGTTAAAATAATGAAATAATTTTCATGATGTGATTCCTAGCCTCTGGAATTAATTCTGTGTGTTGCTGCTATGCTTGCCATTCCCTTCATCTTGTATTTATTGTGTCTGGTTGCTGAGATTGCATCTATTCATATGAGAGGCAGAGACTGACTCTGACTCTACGCACAGCACGGACAAGTTCTGATTGGGGATTTCATGCACTACAGTAATTTTGTGTGGCAGTTCATTTTTAAAATGCTCTCTGAGTTTTATGACCAATTAAATTTTTCATATGTTGTACTGTAAAGCAACATTGGTACTTTCATTCTGCAAAAGGTCATAGGAGCTTATTTCATGGCCTATAATTGCCTGTGTAAGATCTAAGCAGAATAATAGTTTAAAGTCCCCATTAATTAGATTGTCTTAAATCATCAGAAGTCAATTCTTCTTTGTCCAGATTGTGTAATAGTATGTTTTGTGCTTTGTATGAACCTCAATTTTCTGATGCTATCTTTAAAGAGAAATCGGTTTGAAAACAGAGATTGTAGCTATGGGCCCCTTAGGTTGTGAAATATTGAGTTTTAACCATAAAACAATTTTACAAGAAGCCGGCATTAGTATGCGAATATTCAATATTCTACATGAACTAATAATGTAGTAATGTAATACAAATACAGGTTGTTGGAATTAGAAGTGTTTTGTAAGGCATGTCTGTTTCAGCAGCTTTTCTTTAAAAAAAAAAACCCTGTCTTTGCTAAGTAAGTCTGTTTTTTTAGGTTGCTTGAGAAAAGCAACGGTATCCAAATTAGGTTAATTCTGAGTCAATATGGTAATATGCTCAATTATGAGTTAATAAAGTATCATAAAAACCATGTAATTTTCTGACATTTCTGTTGTTCTGCTGTTTTGGCACATGGAAAGTAACGTTGAGGACATCTGCAGTTGAATCCTTGTTTCTTCAGTTCTTCTATTTTCTGCAAAGCCTATGGGTGAAAAAACCCTGCTAATAGAATGGTGATTTGTTAGAATGGTCCTCTGTCATATCAATGACCATTGGCTTATTGCTTTCTTGCGTTTCCCTCATCACTCAGTATCTACAAGTTTCCATTGGTTTTCTGCTAAAATTGTAGGTTTCTGAATGTACTCAGTCATTTTCTAGCATAGAGGATCTCAGATTCATAACGGTGTTTCCAGGTAGTCCCAGGTTATAGCTCACATATAAGAAACACCTTTTGGATTGGACTAAATCTGTTGTATTTTGCCCTTCTCAAAAATTCACTGAATCTGCATGGAAATAGTGAGTAATTT
This sequence comes from Haliaeetus leucocephalus, assembly GCF_000737465.1. Lineage (NCBI taxonomy): Eukaryota > Metazoa > Chordata > Aves > Accipitriformes > Accipitridae > Haliaeetus > Haliaeetus leucocephalus. The sequence goes on from NW_010973294.1 coordinate 30,142, forward strand.
TGCAGCTCAAATTAGATTCCACCCCCCCTGAAGTGTGAAACCGAAGTAACTTGGTTGTCCTTTACTGTGTAAATCTTTGTTAACACACGTCAATACTTTCCACGTGTGAATTTGTACAGTTGGGTATCTAAGATACAAATTCATGTATCTCATGATATGATTAAAGGGAGGTAGTGTATTCTGTTAGTTAGAATATCATTTTCTTGTAAATGAAAGGCTGAGGATGGACGTACTAAAAACTCGAAGAGCTTCATCTTAATCTTGGAAATCATACTACATAATGCATTCAGTGCAGATAGTCCTTTGTGTGCATTCACAGCTAAATGAAATGTTCAATTCTACTTGGGAAAATTCTTTTGTATAAGCAAATACAAATGCTTGGTGTGTGCATGCACGTGCATGTAGGGTCTTACAGAAAGCATGTATCTGGGACCAAGAATTGAACCTAGACTTCTCAAATTCTGGTTCAGTGTTGTGCACAGAAATCCTCATAGGAAAACTTGGAAGAGTTTTTGTTTCATTAGATGTGAAGTTGTCCTCAGTTTGTTCTGATTATGTCATTAACAAGTAACTGCAGTGTAAATAAGAACCCCGTGTAATCCAGCAAGGCAGCCTGCCAAAGACACAGTATTTTATTATAAAAATGCAGTTCTGGAAAACTGGATTTAAGGGTTAGTTGGGGAATTGTTTATTTGTATGTTTGCATCCTAGGTGTATTGTAAGGAACTTGTAGCCAAATATTTTGTTTTCTTTCTGGTTGAAAATAAATTTGTGGCTATTATCTCACCTTCCCTGCCCTCCTCCCTTCCATACCCTGAGAATTTTTTATTTCTGTTACAGCAGTCTAACTCCTGTTTTCTTCCCACTTCCCCCTACTTTGTACACCTGTGATATGGCAATCTGATTTATTATCTTCCTGACCACACTCCCACAATAATTATAATTAAAGAGATTCCTGAGTCTGCTTTTCATCGCAAGGTAGAGGGCAAATTCTTTCCTCAGCTCCTAGCTGAAAGCGTGAAGGAGCCAAAATTTGCATCAGGCCCTGCTTCTCTGCTTGCCTGAGCATCAGAAACAGTATGCTGCAATGAGAATAATGAACATAGCTCTGTATTAGCAGAAGATTTTACTATTTCTCCCACTCCTTGCTGCCAGATGAGATATGTGGAGAGAAAGGCTGTTTCCTCTATCAGTGATTTCCCCCCCCGCCCCGATGTAGCTGGAGGCTACTCTGACTAGTAAAACTGGATATTTAATACATGCAAAATACTACCTGTTGCCCACTGTAGGGCAAGGGGTCAATTCTATCCCAAGGTAAAAAAAACAAAGGAAAAGATACAGGAACCTCTTCCAAGGCTGTGAGGGAAAAGGTTATAATGGGAAGCTTGAGACTTCAGTAGGCGAATCAGCCTTGGAACAGGAAAGGTTTAGCATCTTTGTGTGCAGTCTCTGTCTGATGTGGTGGTTCTTAGCGGTCTTAGAAATTGAGGTACATGTGGTGTTGGGATGCTGACAAGCAAGTGATTTCCTGAGGGACTCAGTTGTACATCTAGATCAGAAAAAGTTAACACTCTTACAAAAAACTCTGGTTTTTTAATAGTATAGTCCTGTAGCAGAGGGACCATAGCTGTCATGGCAACTGGCCTGTGTCATTTCTTGCTTGATGTTTGTAGCTAACATACTCCATATATTGATGTTGTAGTTGATGGCGTGCTGAGGAGGTTTCACATTTAGTCAGGCATGAACTTGCACTTTCATGTTTTTAAAGTTTTCAGTAAATTTCCTGTGCAACAGTAATCTCCTGAAATGTGTATTTGTGGTGGTGGTGGTGGGGGTCTTGTCAGTAGTGCCCTGCCTTAGCTTCTCTTTGGGAATGATGAAGGCCTGTAACCAGTTTTCAAAAAGTCTGGAGTACTTAAATGTCCTTGTTTATTATCTGTGGAATTTTAGACTTTAGATTTCAGCAACTGCAATAATTGAGCTTTTCCTGGTATTGGGCAAAGAAAAATCCATACAGTTTCTTCTACAGCTGCAAACATGGTGTGAATCTGCTAAATAAAAAATGTCTATGTATCGAAGTAAAGGGGAGGAGTTTTCTTTGATGTTCTCACTTATTATGAGAGATCTAGAGATTAACTTTATGAAGGTTTTGTTCTGTCATTTCTTCTGTTGTAAAGTTGAGATACATTTCCTTTAGCATGGCGATAATAGGAATTTCTGCACTTTTCACTGGTTTTAAACAATATATTTAATCAGTTCTTCCTAGCTTGTTTTCATTTGGACAAAATAAACTGACTACACCTTTGTCCAGATAAAACATCTAGTATTTAGTCCACAGATTGACAGAGGAAATAGTAGAACTTTATTGCCTGAATTTAAAAAAAAAAAGGTTTTTTTTACCTTGAGAATCCCATAATGTCCCAAAGACTTAAAAAAAAAAAAATTGTTGTCCCCCCAGTTTTTTTCCTTCTTCTTCCAAAGAGGATACTGGTTCTCTTCTGAATATAGTCAGCCTGCTTATATCTTTGTCACTTCAGATTATTGTGAGAATTTTGCAACCTACCATAAATGAAGACTAGAAGTTAAACATAGCAAATTGCAGGTACTAAATTCCTTAAGTTTTGCTTGCAGGAAATGTATTGGACTTTTACTCTGTGATCTGCATTGAGTTTTAGGCTCTTTTAAGGAGGAGAGACTTCATCTCTCTAGGAGTGTTGAATGGTTGAAGCTAGGTTAACTTGATGTTTTTCTTTTTCATGTGATATGGCATTATTTTTGCCAGTGCCCTCCAGCTTAAGTTGAGGCCCAAAGGGAAGTTTTGTGTCTTAAAAGGCCCTTGGTTAAAGTTCTTCACCTACTACCTTTTGATACAGTAGACTGTAAGTGAAATAATTTCCTGTGTACTACAAAGCTAATCCATTTTCACAAGCTTTTTAGGAAAGATGATTTGAGAGGATTAGACAAGAAGTTAGTATTCATGATTGGTTGACTAAGTAGGAAAGACTATTATGACTAGTGAAGCTTAAGACTTTTTTTCTTTATCCTTAATACTGTTGTATTCATATGAGAGCGTGGAAAAGATGCTATATACTGAAAAATCTATTTGTATTGAGACCAATTTGGGAGCCAGGAGGTCAAATTTTTCTCTTACGCTGAATGTGGCAGAGGGTCTGCTTAGGGTGGGAGGAGGCAAAGATCGATAAGCTAAAGAATACATCTTAAGCTCATTCCTTAATGTAATAATACACATTACAGAAGGTATTTGTTTCTGACAGTCCTCAAATTAAAATTAAGATTGTTAAAGTTAGGTACAATGGTTTTTGCATTTAATGTATCATGAAAAATATGAAGGCAATTTCTTTAATTCTGTCTTGCTTGACATGGTGATGCTGCACTTAGTGCTTGGAGATGCATAGTGGTTGATGGTTATTGTTGACTGGAGCCATAGTTTTTATTACTAATATTAATTTAAACAGAAATTCTTCTTTCAGACAAGAGTTTTATTTAATGTCTGCAGTCATACTTCCAAGGCGCTTTTGGTGTTGAATGTAAGCAGTATTGCTTCCACAGTAATTGCTTTTAGCTGCATATCTTTACCCCTCCTCTTGTGCTGACATTTGCACTCCTCTGACCCTGCAGAAAGCTAGTTTACCAATCTACAGCAGCAGAAAGCTCTTTCCTTTTTGTAGCAGTAATTTTCTGCTGATTTGGCTCTCCTTGGCTTTCTTGCAGGATCTGAGGAGTGTTGGTGCAAGGGAAGGAGCAGGGACATGCAGTCAGAGGCAACACTGACGCAAGTTGTTTCCATTGCAGTTGGAGGAATGTCCAGAACAGCTGACAACTGTGGAATTGTTTCACTTTCTCCCCAAACAAGAGTGGGCTGAATAATTCCCTGGTGTTATTCAAATTGACTAAGGCACTGTATTTAGTATTCTTGAAAAAGCATTGTGCACCCTGTATCTTTTATACATTAGTATTCACATAACTTCAAAATCTGTAATTTTATCTTTATTAGATGAGTCCATGCTTCTATATTTTTCAGATATTAGTTAGATTTGACTTGGTAAAAAGAATATTTTAAAAGGGCTGTTAACCTTTGAACAAATGCTTGGTAAAAGTACATTAAGTCAGAAGAATCTGTATTTCTTCCTCTTTTTTTTAGCCATAAAACATCCAGTTTGGAAATTTGGGTTAATAGACTTCTTCAAAAGATGAAATTTTGGTTTTGTTTTTCTCATGTGTATGAATAGTACATTTAGAAATAATGTACAAATGAAAGGTTACTTTCCTGTGAAACTGAAAGTGCCTTTCTGCATTTTTTACTGAAAAGTAGCTATGGTTGTTACAGTTTATAAACAAAATGTCAGAACATGAGGATCATTCCTGTCTTTTGTCTTTGGAGAATTGCTTAAAATGCTTAAAAGGCTTGCTAGTGTGTGTGTATAAATGGGCATGTGTGTATATATGTGAGTATATGTATGAAAATACATATATAGTTATATATGAAAATGTGGTAACTGAATAAGGGTATGGTGGGTGCTGCATAAATTCAGAAAAGAAACAGTAGTCATTGTACCATTTGCTACCATGTTGTCCTGTGTCTGGCAAGTCACGGGACAAAATCATATCCTAAACATACCAATTTCTGGAAGATTTGTTGCTTTCACTTGATCTTTCTAAGAAAGAAGTTTATACTTATTAGATTACTAGCCTTTATCATTTACAGTAAGGTTTTAGAAGCACTTTGTCAGAATGAACAATAGACAAAAACACATTAGTTTTACACTGTTGTAAGTGCTTCAGGATGATGTCAGGTGACTGTTGGGATTGTTCTTTTTAGTCTTTTTTTTATTATTATTATTTTATTCCTTTCTCCAGATTCCTCGTTGTTAGACATCTCCTTCAAACTTTGTAGAGCTTGCCCTGAAGCATGTCTTAGGCCAAGGACAGTCATACCGTAATAGTTGTTCTCTATGTAACTGAGTTGCCAAGTCAAACAAATTTGGATTGACTGAGTACATGTGTGCACAGTTGTTCAGCCATCCGTTTCTGCTGAATTTAGTAGAGCACACAGTATGCTGATTATGTTGATTGGCAGAATTATTTTGAATCCCAGCCTGAAGTGCATCCAGTTCTGTGAAGGTATTTGTGGGTAGGTTTGTTAGGGACCTGTGTAGAGCCCAACCCCTGTCCTAGGAGAAGTGCCTTCAGGGAGTTTGGATGCCATATGCCAGTCTGTCCAGTGCAGCACAGTGATAACATTCCCGGGAACTGTCAACATACAGGAGATAAGATAGGCTGTACTGCTGATAAATTTGCTGGATCATGATAGAAGAGAAGCTGTGGCAATAAATGTATTGGCTTCCATTTCATGCATGCTGGCATTTGTGAGAAGAGAATTGATCAGTAGCGGATGATTGTTCTGCAGATGAAGTAAAACTTGAGGATGGAAAAAGTAATGTGCATGGGCATTCTTCCTTAGTAGCTCTTCATGCTTGCTGTAGAAGATGCCATGTAAAGGTCTTACCTGAAGTTTCTTTTGTAATATTTGTGAGAGCAAAGAATAAGGACTGACTAAAGGCAGTGTATGAGAGTTGTGCCACCAGTGCCTTCTGTGGTTTGTCCCCCTTGAGAGAAGGTGAAGATCAGATAATTTGTGTGAAGTGTTTGATGGCAGCCTATTACCTCTGCATTTTGTGAGATTGTTTTGAAAGCAGTATGGTTTTGTTGAGTGCACACATTGATCCCCATCTGTTTCATTTGTTGTATTTTCTCCCCTCTACTGTCTGGTTTGTGGCATCGCTTTCTTCACGTTCCTACCTGGTGGCCCTGGCCCAGGTACAGCCTCTCAAACTCTGTGAAAGTTTCAGGTGTCTTTATGGGGCCCAGTACTTCACTTTACCCCAAAAGTGCCAATGAAAGTGAGTTTGGTAAATAAAGGATATGGATCTATTGCAAAAATACGGATTATTAATTATAGTAATATGTAATAAAGTTTTAAGCCAATCTCTGCTTTTTATGAATTCTGATAATTTCCAATGATATCATTGCTTTGGGAAAAAGAAGGAAGCAGCTCTGGTCAAGAGTGGACTTCTAGGTCTTCCATGGACACCTAGGCTTGTGTGTGTTGTCATGAAGTGGTGTATACTTTCATCCCCGCTTCTCATGAAGTGATATTCTTTGCTGGCTATGGGCTGTGCCACCAATTCTCTGCAGGGGATGAAAAAAAGATCGTGCTGCAGAGAGTATGGCAGCGCCTACACAATACAGGGAGGCCTCCAGTGAGGCAATAGTTGCTGAGTTACGGTTTCCAGCATTGAGCTTGCTTCTCAGTTGCTGCTTCACTGTCTCTGTGTCAGTTTTCTCATCCTTGTTGAAACCATATAGTGGCCTGTAGCACTGCCAGAGCAGTGAGACAGCTCTTACTCTTTTGTTGCAGTGGTCTTTTAAGCCTCTCCTGAGGCCTCATAAGGATGTGCACTACTTCACGTCCATCTGGTCAGTGGTATTGTCTCATGGATCATGTAATTATCTGTGCTCCCAGTTTGGGCTCCCTGTGCTGCTGCTTTGCCTCATAATTCCAGCAGATCCAGGACTGCTGCCTGCACGCAACTAGGATAAAGGGGCTGTGTTTGAGGTGTGCCTAGCACATAATTCACGAGCAGTTTCAGTGGTCCCGCCTCTGGATTGTGGGCTGATTTTGGGTGGACGCAGGGTACAATGCTAGGTGTGAGAGCTTGTGCTCTTAAGTATGGAGTGACAGTGTCTTTTGGAGCATGGGTTTTAAAGTGCTCAGTAATTGGGGAAGAGAGGTAGTTGTTCCTTAGAGTTGAAGTGACTTAACTTGAAAAAGGAGTGACATAGGGAAAGAGAGAGAATCCTGGCTTTGGAAATGAACTTGATTCTACTGAGCGTTCAGGTGGAGAATATGGTTACAGTTTCTAGTTTCTGTAGTTTTTTTCCAAAACCTTACTCTTTGTTTGACTGTTATGAGTCTTCTGAACACCTGAGTCAACCAGTAGAGAGTATAAGCCTGAAACAGTTTATAAAGGGGGACTGTGAAATGTGCTTTTGTCCTTAGTCCACAATTTAGTGATTGGAAAGGGTTTGGTAAAAGCACCAAAGCAACGATATCCAGAGGACTAACAAGAAAGCTACTAATGTAGGTTAATTAGACCCATAACAAACCGAAATAATTCAAAGGCAGGTTTCGTCCCATGAACAAACTGACTTGGCAAAAAAACCTTGTATGCAGGCAAAGGAATTAACATCCTATCGTTGCAGTACTTTTTTTAGTACCTTCTTTTTTTATATTAAATCCCAGGCATCCTGCAGGTTTTTACTTTTTTAACAGCCCATGGTCCTATATTTTCTAGTTCAGGAAAAAGAAACATATTAGTGAAAATTCATTGGTGCATTCACAATGTAATGTTTGGGTTCAACAAAAGTAGGAGATTCGCAGTTCTGAAGGCAGATGAAATGTTTTTGTAGTTAAAATTGATATTTTAGTGAAGTGATTATGTTCTTTAGTTTTATAGCGTGCAGGTCTACATATTATGTGGGTTTTACCCTACCTAAATAATTTTTTTTCGGTTTGCAGTTCTGAACTAGATGTGTGCATGCTAGCTAATTACTTGGCTGAAATGTGCAAGGGTTGTCTGCATTTTAAAGCTTTCTCAGTACTGTTATGAAAAATAATCTTACAATAAAATCGGGAATCAAAGTACTGTTAAACCTCTGCTCTATGGCTGAGGAATTGGACAAGGACTGTAGGTGAGATAAGGGACTGCCACATCTCTGCCCAAACAGCAGTGACCTCTCATGTCCCGTGTAATCTGGTTGAAAGGTGCTGCTGAAGCATCCATCTCCTTCAGCAACTCTGTTCCTATTTCAGCTATGCAGATACACAGAATTGTATTCCTTCACTTAGCTGTTTTTGGAATCTTTCCTCCTTTATAAATTCCAGGTCTTACAGGCTCTTCTGTAGGCTCCTCTGTCTACCATAGAATATGTAATTCTGCCCGTATAATTTTGAGTGGGAGAGGGACTAATGCTTAGGGGAGAAGGGTCTGCTCAGTCTGTAATCTTTCACACTGCTGTTTGAGACAGAAAAGGATTGAGAATGAAGACATACATAAATATTCTGGGCTCTGATGATGCAAGCTGGGGCCCAGGACTGGTAATACAGAATTACTGGCGCAGGTACTATAGTAGGCATTAGTGCTAGACTCTTTGCTGTTGCTTCCACTTTTAAGTGCAGTGTACTCTAGTAATAGTATATTGCTTTTTCACTAAAAGAAATTAATGCATTTATGCTTATTTGTGAAAAATTACTCTGTGAGATAAGGACATGTCTTTCATAATAGCTTTTTTTATGCTAGATCTCCAACATTTATTTAAGCCTCCAGCAGCAGCCATGGGTTATTCTGATTACTGTGCATGTTTTTTGCTACAGAGCAACATGATGACTTCTACCTCTTTAGACTGGAGAAAGAATCTCTGGTTAGTAGGCTTTAAAATGAAGTGTTTTCTTAGTATTCCATGGACATTAAAATGCTGTTGGCCTGCTAAAGGAACTGCATTTATCTTTCATGAATGTTCACCTTTGTGAGTACATTCCAAGTATTTAAGTATCAAACTATTGTGTTTGACTGTTTTTAACAGGCATTCTGCTAAGGAAAGACTGAAGGACTGCCAAACTGCTTGTTTTTAAAATTCTCAAGCAGTGTTTGAATGAAGCTAGATAGTGGACACACACATAAGGGCTGTGCTTGGTAATGCTGACTCTTCATCATACTATGTGAAAACTCCAATAATTGGTCCTTCATGCTTGCAAAATGGAGCACGTAGAAGTTTGCATCTCCTACTGTCTTGTCTGAGAAAAATGTTGGTTGGTTTTTGTGTTTTGTTTTGTTTTTTTTTTTTTACCCTTCACAACTTTAACTAGAATTTATGAAGCAAATGTATTTAGGAGTGTGAGCTGTGCTTTTTGATGTTAAATACACAGAGGTAAAATATTTCAACAGTAGTGTGAAGGAGAAAAAAGCTGTTTGAATGTGTAAAATTAGCAGGAAAGATAGGTAAAATGTGTAGCAGAGCCTGTAATTTAAAAGGAAAAAAAATTGGGGGGAGTGTTCTTGTGTAGATTTTTCAAATATTTGAGATAGGAGTTCCTATATAGTGGTATTTAAGAACTGTGCATGCTTTGGGCTTGTCCTTTGACTCCTTGTAAGGGTACAAAAGGTGGCCCAAGTGCAGCCCTCTGCTGGTTTCTGTTGCCAGTGGTAAAGGGGCAGACTAGATCATTCATTCATTCTCTCTCTGTCAGGTGCACATACACAGGCACACATTTCAAGAAATAAAGGCATTTAAAAATGTTATGTGTGGATGGACAAGCTTTGGAATTAAGAATTTTCAGGTTTTCTACTTTTAAATTGTCCTGCAATCACAGACCAAATTATGGCAAAAGGATGCCTTCTTGAAGATGATTAAGGAGTTTTAAGTATTCTAAGAGCAGCTCTTAAGGCCATGGGGCACAAATTAATTCTAATTAGCCCATGGTGGAATGTGTCACTGAGGTTTTTAAAACTTTCTGTTCTATAAGGTAGATATCCCAGCATGTTTCTCAAGATGTCTTGCCATGTTAAAATCCACACAACACCACCTGGAGGGTTCTTCTTTAAATTGCCAGTCTGCTTTGTGATGTGTATCTCCAAAGCCAGCTGACAACTCAAAGCATTTGAACATCTGCAGGGACCACATTACATAAATGTATTGGCACCAATGTCAGTTCTTCCCACGCATTCAAATGAAGCTGGTATGGCTGTACTGTATCTTCTTAATCAGCTTTGTCCAGCCATCTAGGTGATTTGTCTTTGGAAATGATGTCAGTTACTTAAGAATTTGTGGTACCTCACATATTGGCAAGGAAAGCGTGATTGTAAGAAACTGAGCAGGAAGAACGAAAGCTCAAGAAGCTGGTGATTAAGTTCCCTTCTAGAAGATGAGACCTACAGAATGTTTTCAGTATTGGGTCTCTTTCTGCAAACTGGTTTCAGGGTATGTAGATCAAGTGAAAAATAAATATTGTTTTCTTCTGAAGTGAACTTCTAGGCTGGTTTTTGTTTGGTCTGTGGTGATTTTTGTTTGGAAAAGCACAGTAACTGATTTTATGGGTAATACTAGCTGCCTTGGTGTTGCCTGGAATATAGGCACGGCTGTGCATTGAAAGCTTACAGAGCAACACTCCAGAAGCTGTATCTGTACTGACACATGTAAACATCTCCAGTTGCAACTTGAATATTTTTCACTATCTCAGAGTTTCCAAATTCACATAAACTGGTTAAATTGTTTCCTTAAAAGTTAACTGTTATACAAGTATGATACATTCATTATAATTTGCAGATAGTATTGATTTAAATAATTTGATTAAAAAAATGCTTTGTGCGTCATGGCAAATAAAAAGTATTTTTGTATCCTGTTGCTTTCATTCAAGTACAATAGGTGAAGCATCCTAATTACAGCTATTCGAATACACAAGTTTTTTGTTCCCAGGCTTTTATTCATACTAGTCGGGGGCATTAAAGTTAAAAGAATGCTCTCTTATTTTTTATTCAGCCCCTCTTTTTTTTCAGCTTTCATTTAAAGATTGCATGTTTACAATAACTCCTAAGATTTCAGATCAAATTCTGAGTATTTCTGTAACAATTAACTTTGGTTAGTGTTTTTCTGTTGGTGGAAAAAGTGGAAGTGAAAGTCTTATTTTAGTGTCTTTAAATTACAAACATTGATAGATGTTGCATCATAAAATTGGTGGGTGATTATTACATTTTCAGGTGTTTTATGGTTTCTAAAATAGGTTTTTAACCTAGCCATTATATTATAACCAGGTATATTATTCTGTGCTATTCCTGAAAGCAGTCTCTTGGTAAGGGATTTGTAAGAAAGTTTGAGGGTCCGCTATTTTGGGGATGGCTGGGGGATGGAAAGAGCCTCACCAGTTACTGCCCGACTACATTTCTTTTGTACTCTTATGAGAAACTTTTTGTGTTGATTAATAATCTTAGTTCCATCAACAGCCAGACTGTTCTTTAACCAGCACAACAAAGAACCTAGTGTAAAGTCATCATCACACAGATCCAGAATCTGGCATCCTTGATATCTTGGAGACCTTTGTTGTGACATACAAATTAAGTTGTGGGCTGTTGATATTCTACAGAAATCTAGACAGGGGTGCAAGGAAAGAAAAAATTATGGCATACCTGAGGAGGATTTTGTAGGCACCTAAATCAAGATACTGAAGATAGTTTTATCAAGATACTGAAGATAGTTTTATCAAGATACTGAAGATAGTTTTATCAACTTTGTTAAAGATTAAACTGTCTTTATAGTAGTGGATTAGCCTTTTATATCAACAGATGTAATGGGTCTGTTACTTCACTGATAATAATTACAGAATTGATATGCCATTTTAGGTATATTACAGTTCCTGACTGTTTGGAAAGCTTAAGATACAAGTCTGTGTAATGCTTGACCTCATGCATTGTTTCTAGTTATTCATTTATTTTCTCTCCTGATCTGGTGAGGCTTCGATACTTTGTGCTGGATACTTTTTTGTAGCTTGTGTGTCAGTTTTAACCATAGGTACAAAAAAATGTTATTCTAGAAAGCCAGATTACTTCCCTCCTTGTTGTCTCCTTCCCCCCCCAAATAATTTTTTCAAGAATGTGGATTGATACCAGATATGCTAAGTGATTATTGGCAGGATTATTTTCATTTTCAAGGGATGCGACTTGTATGATGTTGACTTGGTCTTATGGAGTTTGACAACACCTGCAGTTTAAAAATAAAAGAAAAAAAGGGGGGGGGGGGGTCTCTTATCTACACTGAAATGATGCATGTACACATCAAGGAAATGAGTCACCTAGTATTTTCTACTGGAGAAAGTGGTTAGGAATCTGAGGAGCCTTCTGCACATGTGTAGCAGGCTTTGACATGCACAGATTTAGTGCATTCATGTAGGTTGTTCCCATATTCATAAGCTCACTGAGTCTGTTCTAGACTTTATCATATCAAATTATTTCAGTGCCCAGAACATGCTGATTTGCTGTGTGTGATACCAAGTTGCTCTCTGAAGGATTTCCAGATATCTGGCAGTTCAGATTGATAAATGTAGGTAAATTGGATAGGATACTTTTTAAGAACTTTGTCCAAACTGGTGCAGTTCATAGATGTGCTATTCCATATGCATGCCAAAGTGGAGACTGTCAGGCCACAGGGAAGAACAGTCTACTTGCTGCTTGTTGAGGGAGGCAAGAATATGGCTGGCTTCTCTTTTAGTTCCCTATTTGTGTGAACTGTGAAGCAGAGCCCAAGTTTCTTCTGGATTAATCTGGTGGTGGTAAAGCTCAGCTCCTACTTACAGCTAATTGTTATGAGTGGCAGTTAAAGAAAAGCCCATGGATGTTGTCTTCTCCTTTCTTAGGGTACAACATGCTGTGTACATTTATGGATTCATGAATTCGGTCACTTATTTTCTCCCAGCTCCTGCAAAGAATTGAGTTACTTTTCTGACTTTGCAAAACCTTTGCTCATCTTACTTCAGGAGAAGCTCTTATGCCTTGTTACAAGCCTGAGGTGGGTTTCCCCAGCCTCCCATTTTCTAAACTCTTGGTTAAAGAGCTATCTTACTGTCCGGTTTCCTGAGCAGTTTGCAGACCTTGTTAAAAAGGTTTCACTGTAGCAGGAAAGCTAAAAGGTAAGAGCAACTAAGTAGCACTGTTGAATAGGTTGTGTTCTTTGGGCTTGAGGAACGTTCATGTGTATTCTTCAGAAACTTGTAGCTTGGTTGTACTTTTGCTAGTGCAAGAAAAAAGTAGGAAGTGAAACCCATTGAAGTTGAAACAGAGTAGACAAACCTCTGTCAAATAGATAATGTAAGGGGGGGGTGGGGGAAAACCCAAACCCAAATATGGTTCCTTGAAAATTATATTTCTGTCTCAAATTTGTTCAGACCTCCCCCTCCTCCCCTTTTTTTTCCTGTCTTAAGAGCAAACAAAAATGGTAAACAGTTCTAATGTTGAGCTCTCTCGCTTATTTTTAGTCTCATCTGAAGTGCAGCAGGGGAGCTTTCATTTCAGTTGTTCGTTGGGTTTCTTACTTTTCACCCTTTTGTGTGTTTGAAATAACAAAAATACTGGCAGTTATAGAAATAGCCACCCTTTCAATTTTAAAGGGAAAATCTCAACCGCTGCACAGAACTTAACCATAGATGTTAGGGGAAAAAAATACTAAAGTAATCCATCAGGTGAGTTTGTCAGGATACATTGTATGGTACAAAATGTCAGGAAAAATTAAAGTAAAATAAGTATGTTGTGATATTTCGTTAGAGAGTAAAAGTTAAATTCCTCTTTTGAGGGGTTTGTGATGTAATTTATAGGGAGGAAGGGGTTGGGGGCTGATAAGCTACTTGCTTAATTTTGCATATGGAATTCCACTTTATATGTAATGATTTCCATGAAAGTATTGTGAGAATATCCAGCTAATCATCTGCCAGTCGAAAATAGCTTATTGTCCCTTCAGATGGTTTTGTGGGGGATATTTATGTGACCTTTATAACTTTGTATTCAAAGAAATTTTTTAGCTTTTAGATGTCTTTTTTTTTTGTAGAAAAAAATAAGCTATAGTATTAACATGAAAATGTACTGTTTTGATGCAAACTGAAATTTATCCTGAGTGTTTCACAGATGTATGCTGTCTTTTAAACTTAACCATATTTTTCTCTAATGCAGTAACAGACTTGCCTTTCTAAGCCTTGAAAAAGTTACAATTCAGATTTTAAAGCTTTCTGTGGTCTGTTCCAACACATGATAATAGATACCTGCTTGCAAAAAATTAAGCTTTTGACTCCAGTGCCCTCTCTTCAGCAGCCCCGCATTTGTATGAGCTTATCCCACTCCTTCACAACATGTCTGGAATCAGGAAGAAGTGGAATAATATATATTGCCTTAGGGCACGCTGTGCCTCGGTGCAAGGCTGAAAGGTGTGCAGCTGAAGGGTGGCAAGCCTCCTGTATCACACATCCATGGTATGTGGGAGGCTGGAGCTAGGAAAGGAGTTCAGCTTATTAGTTGTAGTTCTTCCTACTTGTTGAATGTTGAGTGTTGTTATACTGAAACCTGTTTTGCAAAATTAGGGATTAAAAAGAAGATCTAACAATGTCAATGCATCGAGGTGCAAGTCAACACCAGTCCTGGGTGTTGTACCCCACGCATACATACTGTAACAGACAGCATAGCAATCTCTCAGTTCAAGGTGATCCTGAAGTATTTAAGATAGTAGTCTTGCAACAGTAAACGCAAGCCGTAACCTGATGATGAGAGGCATCAGTTTTTCAGATAAACTGCCCTATACCTGTGGATTTTAAAACATAAAGCAATTATTTTTATTAAATAAGGAAACTTAATTATAGTGATGTTTAGTCTCGTGGTAATTATTGCAGAGGTTCTTAGGAGGCTCTCCAGTGCTCCGGTGTGCTCTTGTGGCTAACGTGTTCAAAGCTTTGTACAATGTTAAATTTTCCAGAGTCAAAGGCATATTGGCGTGAACTGTGTGCTTGAAAACTTATTCTCATCACTAAGTACAGATTGCTTTATGGCTAATGCCCTGTCCATGCCTAGCCCTGATTACCATACCACTTACAACTCCAGTAGGCATTGTGTGTTGAACTAACCTGCCTAGAGGAAGCAACTTTGGAAAAGTTCTAAACTTAGCAGTTTTAAAGGTTTTTTTTGAACTCTTAGGTTTGTAGTTAATAGCAGCTAATCCAGTGCAGAAAGTTCAGTTGTTCAGGGAAAAGTGTAAGTAGCTCAGGTCAAGAAGGATAGAAATGAATCTGTGTACATAACTACTTTAAAATTTTTTTGTATTGTGTTGCTTTCTGTAAAAAGTTGGTACTCGCTGGTTAAGAATTATTGCTTTAAAATTGTGCGTTTGTTTCCAAATACAGCTTATGTGCTGAGTGTATTTGTATATATATAAAGATTTATTGCTCTATTGCTTGGGATACATTTTAAACTTGTTAATTTTTAAAATAGTTTTAAAATTTGTTTTCTGTTGTTGAACATAAGTTATGTATGTGTGTAGTTTATATCTTAAAACAGCAGAAGTGGCCTCTGAGATGAATCTAGAGTTTGCAGCTTCTTTTGGAAGTTATGTGGGTAAAGTATGTTCTGACCCAATAGAATTTCATAGTTTGCTGGTTGGTTTTTTGTTTGTTAGTTTTTTTTTTTAATAAATGGAAAGAAACAAGCAATTATGACACAACAGTTTTGTTCCGTTTTGGGTGTAATTCTAAAGAGAAGCACAGCATTTAGGAAATATGCATGTTAACATCCTTACATTGATGCATTGTGAGGTTTTAATTTTGTTAATATTTTCCAGGAAATCTTTGCCTCTTTTATTGCACAAAATGTACTTGCTTGTGTTGTGTGAAGCATTAGAACCATTCCTTGTGTTTTTTGTTTAAGAACGGAGGATTGTGTGTACTTATAAAGCAGTTAAATGCCACTCTGGAGAAAAACGTATTTCTCATGCTTCCATCTTGTAATTGCTTCTTAGTGCAGACATGTAAATGAAACTTTTTCCTAGATCATGATGGTATGCTTCTTATTTGTTAAGTGCTTGATGTGAGACTTTGCAGCCTGATTTGCCTTTCCTGCCCTCTATCATCCCTTCCGCCCACTCCCAACAGAGGAAGAATCTCAGGCCAGGGAGCTATGCTTACCTGAGAGGTGTATGTGATTAAGAAATTGGAAGAATACAATTCTAGCAGTCTTAAATTGGGTGCCCAGAAGGACTGATGTTTGGGCTCTGATCTCTTTGTGCTGGACTGGGGTTTTGAAGATGAGTGCTTGTGAAGTGCTCTGGTATTTTTGATGAGTGCTTTAGAGAAGCCACTGAGAAAATTAATTCTGCCATTGGAATTTGAGCATTTGGCAATACGTGAAGCCTATTGCCATTTCAGACCTTTCATTTTTTAGGTAAAGAATTATGACTTAATTATGGGAGCAACAACCTATGTGCATAAATGGACTTGGGAGCTCTTTGGAAAACCAGCATAGAATCTTACTCTTGGTCTATTAAAAAAAAGTATATGCTGTAAGAGAATTTAGTTATGATGCACCAGTACTCTTTTTTTTCTCTCTTTTTTTTAATTTATTTGGGGGGGGGGTTGTGGTGTTAAAATTAAGGACATCATAAGTATGGATTACAAGCAGCTGACTATGTTGGCTAATGATTTATTGCCATGAATACCTTTTAAATTTAGGATATTTTCCAAAATACCTGTATTATTTGTCTAGAAGGACGTGTCTGAAACTTTCTTGAAAGAAATAGAAATTACTTGATAGAAATACTCTTATCTCTCAAAGCAGAATAAAAGTTCAGTGTTTAAAATCTATTGATCAGTTATTTTCAGGACTTGAAAAGTTTTTGCTCTTCACAGTTTGGAAAGTAAATGGAAGACCAAGAGTATGTGGTACCTTTCCTTCCCTGTTCCCCTGCACTATTATTTGGTAGGATACAGTGCAAAAGAGGTGACAGTAGGATGAGAGTGAGTTCTTTTGATTACACATGGAAAATTTTGGTTAAAGGCATGAGGAACAACTTGTAATTTTGCGTAGGAAGCAGTAAAGAAAAAGTTGGGTTAATTGTGGTGGAGGTAGACTGATTTATAGCACGGGAAGCAAAGCTCTGCTGTGCATGTCACAGGTTGGCTCCCCATATTCCCTTCCCAAAACAGGGATCTTGAACTACAGGCTGGGGTTGTATTTCTTTCTATTTTTTTTCTAGTAAATATTTGGGGGTATGCTGAGTACATCCAGTACTGTTCCCTTCAGGAGCAAAGACATCCATATTCAGTAACTGTTTCAAAGCAAAGAATCTTTTCAGTGTTTTCTATTATTCTTTTGTTCTGATCTTTAGTTCTGCATGCTCATCAGTATTTCCATAAGTCTTAAAATTCCTTCATAAGGTGAGAAAGGCTTTAATTATATTGCGGCTCATGTCTGTCTTCCATCATATTTGGAGAAGTAACTTGACAGCAGATCCTCCTTTCCCCCAGAGAATGGAGCGAGCAGTGCTGTACGCTTTTTCGATCTGCAAACTACCAGCTCTGACAGAGTGATGAGGAGCCTGGAATTATGCTACCGTCGTGCAAGTTACTCCTCTCTTTCTCTCCCCTCATTTTCCAAATGTGTTTTGGAGGTTGATTACGTAGCTTAATTGTTTTGCCATTCTGCTTCTTTCCAAAAATCCCTCTATAAAATTCGATTACTAAATTCATAAGGAAATCATGATCTGCTATACTAGACTTTCCCCTTACTGCTTAAGTCATGTAACATTAATGAAATTAATTGTGTCTTAGTGTTCTTAGTTCATCACGCATAGACAGCACAAATTTAGTACTGGAGATAATCCTGCAGCAAGCTGAAATGGCTTCTCACAGAACAACGGGATTATTAGTGACACCAAATTTGAAGACAAAACTGGGATCTGGTACCAAAAACTTCTGTGATTTCTCTATACCTGGAATATTAAATGCTTTCAAATGTACTAAGCTGAACTACTGTTCAGGGTTCTTAGTGAAAATGAAAGGTTTTAACACTGGCTTGTGTGGAAACAGAGAATACTGCAAGCGGACTAAAACCAAGACTTCAAATAATAAATTCACCCAAAGTAGCTAACTGTTGCCTTAATTAGATATAGCTTCAAAGCGTATGCTAAGATTTTTCCACTACAGCTTTTCATCACTTCCACAAGTTCAGCACGCCCTATACAGATGCTTAATTTGTATGCTGGGCCCTGTGATAAAGCTATTTCTGTCGATGAGATTCCAAAATTATAGGCACTGATGTCAATGCAGATGAGGTTAGCCTAATTTGGTCAAGAGAGGGCTATGCCATGCAAAATCTTCTTTACATGGGCACATAAAGGCCAGTGCCAAGACTGACAGGTGTCCAGTGGGTGGCAAGGAGCTTCAGAGATAAACATTCTTGTTGGTACTGCTACAATTCTTGCTTCTTTAAGAAACAATATAACAGTTGTATGGCTTTTTTTTTTTCAGTATCCCTGCAGGATAACCAAGTAAAATGGAAATGGAACTTAATTTTACAAATGTGTATCTCTTAAATCCCATTGAAATAACTTTTTTATGCTAGATTCTTAAATTCAATTTCTGTGTAATGTTAAAGCTTGACAATGAAAGTAGCATCTTGTTACCTTCAAAAATGGATTATTAAATTCAGATGTATGCTGCTGTGAAATCGTGGAAGAAAAATTACTTGAAAGTGGTTTTTAATTGTAGGAGGTCTCGGAAAGTCGTAAATGCAATAAAATGCACAGTCGGGTTGAATAATGAGAATTGTATTTTTGAGAAGGCTGTAGGATATTAGTTGTAGTTGGAGAAGTCCCTAAACTTTTTTCTACTAGCTTTCCACATTTTTCTGTGTCAATGTGTCAGCTGTGAAGTGTACAAAAAAGTATTTATTAATAGAACACTTCTATATGCCTGTTTCCGTACCTCCTTCCATTCTTCCTCCTAATAGGAGATTGCAATCATCTGGATTTTTTTGCCTGGGAATTTTTTTTATATTGGTTTTGAGCTTTAATTCTTCTGTTACTTTATCAGCTTTCTCTTTCTTAGTACTGATGTATTTAAAACAAACTAAAAGCTCTTTCTTTGTATCAAAGAACGAGTATGTTATGCTGACATCTCTGTAATAGAAGGCTGAACCTTTTCATTGTATTTCATTCTCAAACAGTAGTCTTTTTCAGTTTAACACCTGCAGACATAAGCCACAACACTGCTGAAAAGCTATCTCTGTTACTAGGTCAGCTTTATCTATAGTGGTGATATGCTGAAATAAGTAGATTATGTTTTTGATGAAAAGTCTTTGGATGCATGGATTGCTGGCACCCACCTGCTAACACAATATTAATGGAAGGCAATAACTACATGTTTTACAAATGTGTAAATGTCTAGCAAATATAATTTTGCATGAAAATACCTTTATTAAACTTTATTAGCACATTTTTTACAGCAATCACTGTAAGAAATTTGCATCTGCTACAGGTCAGAGAAGAAGAATTTGGAAGTATGTAAGACAGGGTTGTATTGGTAGCTCAATAAAATAAAAGGTGGGAAGCTGGCAATAATATGTTGCAGCCTAGAATGTGAGGGAAGGTGTTGCAATGGCAGGTGTTGAACTGTGGCATTTGGAGGGTTAGGGTGTTCAGCTTATTGTCTCATTAGAGCCTTTCCAAGTTTAAGTAGTTCAGCTGAAATTGGTCAGCTTAACCTTAATGGGCATAGGTTTAATTAGCTCTTGGGAAAATGCATGGAAGACTACAAGCATTTTTGGGTATGGTGTATAAGCAAGTTCTGAAATAAGTGTTCAGTGCAGATGAGTCTCCAGATGAATTTTCTCCAGGAATAACTTTCGTTGCAGCAAAAACTGTAACTCTGCTAATGGATTCTGGGTGATTCCCCCCCTACCTCCCCCTCCCCCCCCCAAGCTTAAAATGTTAGATTTTTTGAGGTGAAAGAAGTTGAATGTAGCTGGCTAATGTAACTTCTTTTAACCTTTTTTGTATTTCAGATGAGATGTGTTCCTTCTTAGTTATGTGCTTTGCTTTTTTTGTGAAATGCTTGGGCACGGCCAATATGGTCTTTCTTTGAATCTCTTTAATCTTTGTAAACTCTGCAATGACTGTTTTAAGTTAATTATGATTTTCATTTGCAATGCCATCATATTATAAATAAAATACTATATTGATTTGTGGATTTGACAGCAGATGGTGTAACCAGTTTCAGTGTTTGTCCTCCGTAGTCGTTCAGTTATTTTAATGGAAGTGATCGCAGAATAGGAAAAGAAAAGCTAGGCTTGATTTATTTCAGATGTTCTCTTGCCATCTCTGCTTAATTTATTAATGTGAAACTTCCAGCTTTCCCTGTGAAATTTGATAATTTTTGACAACATAATATTTTCATGTTTTTGTGTGATGGATAGCAAGGAACCAGAAACAAAGATGATTTTATTACTGCCTTTTTAATGTTTAGCGTATTTTTTGAGCTTTAGCATATGCCTGTGTGCCTGGGGAAATGCTGAAATGTGTTTTTTCTGTGGGAACTCTTAGATTATTTTTTTTTTTAAATAAAATTTGAAAATTATATCTAAAATCCTTGCATAAATACCTGCTTATAATATAAATGGAAGCTGTGTTGCCTGAGGGGTCTCAATACGTGTCAATGGTTTAATTTTGTGTAAACTACTCTTTAAATACTTCCGACAAAGTGAATTGAAGTGTGTATGAGGGGGTTAAAAGTATCTTTTTAGCAGTGCTGGAGTAGTGAAAACTTGCTAGTCAAGAACCAAGCAGGCAGATGTTCCTGAGGCTGAGAGGGAGGTGAGCCCCCATACTTATGGCAGATTACCCATCACTTGCGAGCCAAATAGAAGCTCTTAGTTTTTTTGATTCAGTCTATTAATTTCTGATTGCTTTTCATGTCTGAATGAGCGAGAAGCCAGGGAGCAAGTCAAACGGAGCAGCTCACACTGTACCCTGCCCCCATGCCTTTTAGCCTTCATTCACTGCACTGCATTGCTCTCTTCTTTGGGTTCATGAGCTAGACAGACACTTGTGTGGAAATTCATACATACAGCTGCTGTCTGGGGAGTCTGCGATTGCTTCCTGTGCTCCCCCTTTCCACATAGGAGCTGTGAAGCTGCAGAGGTGAGCTAGTAGTGTTCATATAAGCATAAAAGATACTGGAGAAGCTTCTCTCCAAGGAAAAAAGCTTAAGCCTTGAATTTAGAGGACAAGCTTCTTGTGTCCTTTGCATCTTCTGCAGCTAATTTATGAAGATTTATAAGATGCAACTATTGTGACTTAAATTTGTGTAATTTCCTTTTCTGGTGTGATGTGTTGACAATTTCATGATGTTGTCTTTTTGTGAGATTGTAACCTCAATGTTTTTTATTTACATTTCCAGTTAAATATAAGACAGACAGTAAGACAGTCTTTCACTGTTCAAAGGATGTGCTTTAGAATTAGAACATAAATGTTCTATTACAAAATCTAAAACATTGGTAGCTTTTCTTGTCACACGTTACTGTTCATCTGTTTTCACTTACATAGCCAGGTTACTTGCAATATGTGAAGTACGTGGGAATTGAAATTGCTCTTTATTTGCTTCCAATATACCATTGAGTCTTTGTTGAAGGGGTGTTCAATAGTGAAACAAGGTAACTCAGAGCAGCTAAAACTCAACTTCTTGCATCTTGCCTTCAGAACAGTCTATCTTAGTGAATGGATTGCAGTCTGAGGCCCTGACAGTACTTTGTCTTGTAACAATGGTACTGTGTTTTTTTTTAACTATTCAAAATCATGGATGAAGGCATTTGTATTGAACTCTAAAACTAGACCAGTTTGTTGCTGTGCCACAGACCTTTTGTGAGTGCGGAGATGACGTATCTGCGAACAGGTGTGGACAGGTACAAGCTGATGTAGACCAGTCTTGACTGAGCATCTGTATGACCATGCCAAAATGATTCTCTGTCCAAGCTAATATGCCTCACTATGTCTGACAGACAGTTGAAAAATGAATATTTCTCAAGTAACACATGACAAATACGTCTGTGTAAACTGTCAATAACTTTTTAATAATTTTTTTTGTTTCTGTAAAGAGGGTTAGGTAAAAGTGGAGTATAGCTTCTTGCCAACATCTCTTCTCTGGAGAAAAGCAGAAATCTAAGTTCTGCGGATTTAAACAAAGCCCCAAAATCTAATTGTAAGTAAGCAGCCTCAGAAAAATGGATGTCTG
Source organism: Haliaeetus leucocephalus (assembly GCF_000737465.1). Taxonomy (NCBI): domain Eukaryota; kingdom Metazoa; phylum Chordata; class Aves; order Accipitriformes; family Accipitridae; genus Haliaeetus; species Haliaeetus leucocephalus. Next base: position 52,025 of record NW_010973294.1, read on the forward strand.
AAAAAATTGAGAAAGAATACTGTACTGTAGGCCTTAAGTTCTTTGGCTAGATATGTTTTCATAAGAACAAGGATTATAAGGATATATTCAAACTGGCACAGTAACAAATGATCCAGTTCAGGTCCTTTAAATGTGTATGTTCTTTGTAGAAACTCTGAAATTTACTATATTAGGTAAAATAAATCAACAGAAGATTAACTAAAGTTCATGATATGACAGAGGCACTGAGTATTCTAATTTGTATTGCAAAAGAAGTGTTTTAGAAAGAAGTAATCTGTTTCTAGATGTTTATTCTATGCAAGGAAATTAAAAATGCGTTCTTATCCACCCCTCAACTAAGATATGTGCATTTTTGCCAAATCACTTTTTCAGTGTTACGTGACCATTTTTATTAACCTGCATAAGCATGATGTTAAGCAAATATGGTGAAAGGTTAAAAAAGGCCATAAAAAAAATGCAATGTTTAATAACGTGCTTGCTTTGGCAAAGATTTATGTGGTTTTATTTATAAAATATAGAATACCTTTTACCCCTTTGGAAATGCAGTGCACATAAGATGATCCTGATAGTTTTCTATTGGTATATTAGAGTAGCTGATGAATGAGTGGTGGTATAGAAATGTAGGTTGTTGGCTTGCTTTCATTCATTGAGATTGGATCCTTTCTTTCCTAAGGGGGGAGTGTTGTTCTATCTTATTGAAGACTGAAATGGAAGATACTAAAAATGAAAAGCGTCTTTAGGTAAATTACTAAATTCTGCCTTCTGGATCTGTAGCTGTCCTTGGCTTTGGAAGTTCATGTTCTGGAGTTCTAAGCCCTTAGTTTGAGGTCAACTAGCCTTTTGAGTTTAGTTGCAATGAGATAGGTAGTAACAATGATTTATATGTGGCAAGGAAGGTGAATTTTGCTAACTTTCTTTAATTTTACATGTTTACTTATTGCTTACTAGCTGATATGTGGTTGAGTCACCATCCCTGGAGGTATTTAAAAGATGTGTAGATGTGGTGTTTAGGGACATGGTTTAGTGGTGGACTTGGCAGTGTTAGGTTTACAGTTGGACTTGATGATCTTAAAGGTCTTTTCCAAGCTAAATGACTATGATTTTGTGATTTTATTAATAAGCAGCTGCAATAGTTGGAAACCTGTACCTAGTTGCAACGTAGGCTAATGTGGCAAATGTTTTAAATAAGAAGCTGAATTGAAAGTAAAATGCTTAGATTACTTTTTAAGTTAAGTCATAACAGAAATAGCATTTGTAAATGTTGGTCATTGTGTATACGTTGTGATATTCTAAAAGTCTGCTCTCAGTATCTGTAAAAATAATGGCATATTTTCCTTGAGTGCAGTGTTCAGTGGTTGGGTTGGGCTGCAGCAATCACTACCCACATTTGTTACAAGAATACTTCTTGTAGATTACCATTTAATTATTCTTTGTTAGTGAAGTCTGCTGGAGAGAGAGATCTAACATGATAGATAATGAGGCAGGGAGAAAAGTGAAGAAAAGATGGAAATGAGTTGAGAGCTGTGGGTTTTTTTCCACTGTGTGCTGATGAATTGGTAAATGATAGGCTTATTCCTCTGCTGTCTTTACATGCTGTTAATATAAATACAGTTAAGTTCCCTGACTGGTTCCTAACAAGTAATATGCCAGTCAGGAGTGTATCCTAGAAATCAGTGTGCCACAAGCCTCTGTTCTGGAAGGGGGTGTTTGAAGGGCAAAGGAGACTCCACAGGGATCTCATTTCTGGGCCAGGTGTACAAGTGCATGCATGTGAAATCAGGTCATTCTGGCAAGTAGGAGTGATTAGCAATGGGCATCAAACTTCTGCATAAAAACCTTATGTGGTGATGGAGATCTGTGAAGCCCTGCTGCATTTAAACGGGAGCATCATGTGAGACCCAATAATGTCTGTGAAATATGGTGCTGTTGCTTCAACTCTGGATTTCCTGTAGGTGTTACTGAATTTTTTTTTTGGGGGGGGGGGGGAAGAGGGGATTTAAAGACACTTCTGTACATATAGTAGTTACTGAGGTTTGTAAGGCAATGCTGATTCATTCTTCAGGACTGCTGAAATTTATTTAAAAAAAAAGAGAGGGAGAAAAGGATTGGAACAGATGGGTATTTAGAAATATACAAGTAAAACTGGGATCCTGTACTTAGTACTTCCAATAACAGAGTACACTATTAGGAAATAATGGGTTTCCATGTGGAGCCTTGCAGATTTGTAGGAGCATATATGAAAATAATTGGATCATTGCAAATCACATTAGCATATTAATGGAGAGCTACTTTGAACTGGTAGGAGCTGATCCCATGTGATGCGAGTTTCACAGGGAGAGCAAACTGGTATCTTTAACAAATTCCTTAGTGGAATCTTTGTAACAACTGTTGCAAGACCCCAGGTGCTTTCTGCTGCACTGACAATGAATTCTTCTCTTACAAAGAATTACACAGAAAGGCTTACTGAGCAAATGCAAAAATTGTAGCAAAACATGCATTTGACTGCTTAGATGCATCTACAATGCTATATATCATTAAGTTTACACTGAAGTCATTGGAATATTTATGTTTGTTTGGAAATGGTAAGAGACAGCAATTGCACTTGTACATTGAGTGGATGGTAAAGACAGAGGAATTAGTGACTTGTATGCTATATTTGAGTATTAAGTACTGGAAATCTTGCCTTATGGTATCTCTGCATGCATTGAGAAAATTAAAAAAAAATGAAAAAGAATCTGCTAAAAAGCAGGGAAGAAAAGAGAAGAAGAAAGAAAATGAAACAGCCATAAGAACTTCCATGATTTTTAAAAGACAAAAAATGCAATGTATGGTAGCTGTTCTTTCTTCTGTGCTCCTTCATTTCAAGATGAAGCCGAGACTGATGATGTCCACAGCTCAAGGGTCACTGATTGCACTCCCAGAACTTAGGTAGTATAATAGGTAGTATGTTATCACAGAGGGAATTTAGTACTCTCTTATTTTTATGTAGTCTTGTACCTGAGGGTTTACCATACTTACAAATGACCTTGAGTAATTTAGTTTCATAAACTTGTAAAACATCATTTATTTCACCTTCACCTTAGAATTGTTAATGGGGTTATTCAAAGCAGTACTTTCCCCAAAAGAAGCACTTGAGCTTTTTTTATACTTCTCGTATAAACCAGTGCACTTTTTGGTCTTCCTCTGTCTCCAGATTCAGAATCCTATTTCTGAAACAGTCTTTCAATTTCCAAGCCATAGTTAAAACAAGTAATGCTATAGTGGTGCTTAACAGATGGGCAGATACTTTTATTTCTGTGTTCTGGAACTAAACTTATACATGAGACAATAGTTTTAAGAAAAACTTTCAGTAAGTGGAGGCTAATTAATTAAACCACTTATTATTGGAAGACAAAGAGGAAAGGGTGATTACTTTGTATCACTGTTTTCTAAAATAATGTTGTGTTTCTGGTATCGGTGAAAGAAAGGCTTGCTCCATGCACCTGGGATAAGATCATCCACACACACCAACATGTGTTTTGAGACAGGAAAAAAAAGAAGACTGATCAGGGATGGAAAATAGTGGTGACGGAGAGAAATGCTTGACCTTTCAGAGGGTATAAGGCTACTTGTGTTAAGAGTTTTATTTGGAGGAGAGTTCAGTCTTGATTATCATGCCCATTTGTTTGTTTTCCAGAGTGGTTTTGGTATGTGCTAGCTAGCGTCTTTTCAAAAGAAACTAAGCTATTCCACTCCTTGTGTGCACCAAATGTACTCTAATTCTTGATAGGGTTGTAGAGGTTTGACTGGTTATCGGTCATTTTTGGCAGCTTTGAACCTCCTGTGGTCCGGTCCAGTTCAGGAAGTGTGAGTAAATGTGTCCTGCAAAAAAACCCTGACCTGGGCTTCATGTAGTATAGGTGTGAAGACCTCAGCAGCAGCTGTGTTTTGATCTGCTCCAGTTGTGCCAAATTGCTCATGTGGATATAGCTTAATGCCATTTATTGTGGCTTTGGTTTTTTTTTTTTAAAGTAATACCAGACTGGTGATGACTAACTATCAGAGTGTCTTAACCTGGTCAAGTGTTTGGAGATGGTAATATTTTTAAATCTGCCTCTGTGACAGTTTGTATTTTGGGTGGAACTTAACAGACCTTTTAGATAAGTGCTGTATTCATTCAGTGAAGTAGCAAAAGGTCCATTCTGAATGTTCTTGCATGTGGTTTTGATCTGACTGGTTTTCAGGGGCATAGGGAGGTGAGAGAGCAGAGTATACATGTTTGGAACGTAATGGTGCTGTAGGAACCCACAGCTGGTGCTGAGATCATGATTATAGCTTAAACACCAGCACAAATATTGGGAATCATATTATAAAATAACACAGAACCCTATCTCAGTTACCGAGTCTTCTCCTTCATTCAGTAAACAGCCCCTGTGCTGTGTCCTCTTTTCCTGTGAATAGGAGGAAATTAATTTTTCAGTGCTGAAGTTACTCCTTCGGTAATCTGTGCTAACTTTTTTATTTTGTGCACGTATTAGAATTTGCAATATGATCTTCTTATAATAAAAGAATAATTATAGGAAGAGCAGAATCTTCATGTAATTTTCCTTTCAATTACTCCACTTCATCCTTCTAAACTTCTCATTATCCTACACTCTGTTCCTTTTTTCCGTCTGTAGCTACTTTTTTTTCCCAAACTATTTGAGATTTCTTTGTATTTCTGAAATGAAACATTTTTTGTCAGCTTAAAATGACAAAAGCTAAAATGAATCTCAAAGCTGCACCAGGTGTGTGGGACGGCTCGGCTACATAGGCAGTGCTCTGAGAGGAAGTCAGTGTGCTCTCCAGCCACGGAAAGTGCCGGGGTGTGTGTGGGTCTGTGGGTCTGTGAGGGGGACTGTAGTCTTCAGTTCAAGCTCAACCCTCGGAGCAATAAACGGAAGCAAGGTGCCAGGTCAGGCAGGAGCGTGTGTGGCTGGAAGGGTAGTACGAAGGATGGCTTGGTATTTAGCGGCCAAAAGGAGAGGTTAGAGAACCGTGACCGGTTTGAACGATTGCGAGTGTTTAGTGCGTTAGCTTTCCTTCATTAACGTTATTTATAGTAAATTGCTATGAAAGCAGCCTTGAAATACGTTTTGAAGTTCAGTTCGTAGCAGTTCTCCGGGTGGCAGAGATAAAAGGAACTTGTGAACGTCAGCTGTGGTGAAATCTGCTGGAAGCAGGCTCTTCGCGGCACGGAGAGGCACGGCGGCATCCTGAATTCGCTCGGGCGGCGGTTGGAGCGGTGCTGGAGCTTGGTCCCGCAGCCTGGCAAGCTTTGCCGCGTTAGAACGCGCGTTACAAAAGCACGCAGTCGCGGTCCCTCGTTTCCTTCAGCCTTTCGGTGGGGCTCAGCAGGGCTGCGCTGCCGGCCGCGGCCGCTGCTTGGAGAAGTGGAGCTGGGCGCGGAGCTGGCGGCGGGCCGC